>NC_079195.1:235134563-235208384 GCF_029499605.1 Hyla sarda
AGTTATATCACCGCCAGTTATATCTCCGCCAGTTATATCACCGCCAGTTATATCTCCACCAGTTATATCTCCACCAGTTATATCTCCATCGGTTATATCTCTACCAGTTATATCTCTACCAGTTATATCTCCACCGGTTATATCTCCACCAGTTATATCACCGCCAGTTATATCTCCACCAGTTATATCTCCGCCAGTTATATCTCTACCAGTTATATCTCCACCAGTTATATCTCCGCCAGTTATATCTCTACCAGTTATATCTCCACCAGTTATATCTCCGCCAGTTATATCTCTACCGGTTATATCTCTACCAGTTATATCTCCACCAGTTATATCTCCACCGGTTATATCTCTACCAGTTATATCTCTACCAGTTATATCTCCACCGGTTATATCTCTACCAGTTATATCTCTACCAGTTATATCTCCGCCAGTTATATCTCCACCGGTTATATCTCTACCAGTTATATCTCTACCAGTTATATCTCCACCAGTTATATCACCGCCAGTTATATCTCCGCCAGTTATATCTCCGCCAGTTATATCTCCGCCAGTTATATCTCCACCAGTTATATCTCCGCCAGTTATAACTCTACCAGTTATATCTCCACCAGTTATATCTCCGCCAGTTACATCTCCACCGGTTATATCTCTACCAGTTATATCTCCACCAGTTATATCTGCACCAGTTATATCTCCGCCAGTTATATCTCCACCAGTTACATCTCCACCGGTTATATCTCTACCAGTTATATCTCCACCAGTTACATCTGCACCAGTTATATCTCCGCCAGTTATATCTCCACCAGTTATATCTCCACCAGTTATATCTCCACCAGTTATATCTCTACCAGTTATATCTCCACCAGTTATATCTCCACCAGTTATATCTCCACCAGTTATATCCCTGCCAGTTATATCTCTACCAGTTATATCTGCGCCAGTTATATCTCTACCAGTTATATCTCCACCAGTTATATCTCCGCCAGTTATATCTCCGCCAGTTATATCTCCGCCAGTTATATCTCCAACAGTTATATTTCCGCCAGTTATATCTCCGCCAGTTATATCTCTACCAGTTATATCTCCACCAGTTATATCTCCACCAGTTATATCCCTGCCAGTTATATCTCTACCAGTTATATCTCCACCGGTTATATCTCCGCCAGCTATATCTCCACCAGTTATATCTCCACCAGTTATATCTCCACCAGTTATATCTCCGCCAGTTATATCTCTACCAGTTATATCTCCACCGGTTATATCTCTACCAGTTACATCTGCACCAGTTACATCTGCACCAGTTATATCTGCACCAGTTACATCTGCACCAGTTACATCTGCACCAGTTATATCTCCACCGGTTATATCTCCACTGGTTATATCTCCACTGGTTATATCTCCACCGGTTATATCTCCACTGGTTATATCTCCACCGGTTATATCTCCCCCGGTTATATCTCCACCGGTTATATCTCCACCAGTTATATCTGCACCAGTTACATCTGCACCAGTTACATCTGCACCAGTTATATCTGCACCAGTTACATCTGAACCAGTTATATCTGCACCAGTTATATCTGCACCAGTTACATCTGCACCGGTTATATCTCCACCAGTTATCTCTCCACCGGTTATATCTCCACCAGTTATATCTCCACCAGTTATATCTCCACCGGTTATATCTCCACCGGTTATATCTCCACCAGTTATATCTGCACCAGTTATATCTCCGCCAGTTGTACTTGCAGCAGTTATGTCCCCGGGGGGTGGTGTGTCCTCTGGATTGGGACACTATGTGCAGGCTGGGAATGTGAACTTGTGGCCTCAGAGTGTGACACAGTGACGAGGCTGCAGCTGTGAGCGGAGGACGAGGCCTCCAGGTGTCTGACGTTCAGGTGATCTGAGGATACAGGTGATGAGTTATTTAATATAATAGTTCAGGCCTTCTAGATACTCAGCGTACAGACAAGATGGCGGCCACGTTCAGATGGTGAGGAGGCCAATAAATGGTGCCATAAACGTCTGTCAGGTGACCAGATCCGCAGCGCTGCACCTGACACATGGATAGCGCGGCCGTCGTCTTATAATTCTTCACTATTTCATGATCTTTCCTCCTGTCAGTAAATAAAAAGGAATTGTTATCCCACCGGGGCCTCGTGCTTCTCACAGCTGAGGGTTTGTTACAGTGTGTCAGTGCAGACGATCCTCTGTAGCCTTAGCAGCCCATTCTGGATGCTTAGATTGTCAGCCTTGTGGCCGAGGCGGCTCATTGCCTCAGTCTCCTGGCGAATCATCATGGCGTTCATCCAACACTTCAGGAGGAGCTGGTAACGTATTGCGCCATTCCTGTTATGTAACACGGCCCTGCGGCTAAATCACAGCGTGACTGTGGATCTTATCTCTGCTGTGATACTGACATATACAGGCGCGGGGTATGACGGCCGCCATTACACCTCTATAGGGGCCGGGGACTCTCCCTGTGTCAGTCTGCACTGTAGTCCTAACATTGTGCTCATGAATCAGGAGGATCAGGATGAACACACATTGGATTATTCCAGTCTCCTGAATATCGGGGCGGCGGGATCTCCTATCCGCACGCTGTGAGCTCGTGCTGTGGTATCCTCGCTCTGGGGTTGGGGGGCTCCTGCCATAATGACCTCACTGGGGGAGTGCGGATCGGGGGGTGTCCTCAGGTCGTGTGCGGTTCTGCAGATCAGGTCCATTGAAGTAAATGGAGCCGAGTTGTAATACCAGGGGTCATGTAATCATGTGATCCCCAAATCGGGTCAGGTGCCCATAGACCATGTTAACCATTTGGGGCCCAGACATCGGGAATGTCAGCCTATTGCCCCTCAATGTGTCCCTGTCCCTTTATGTCTGGAGTCAATGGAATAAAGGGAGGTTGCTGGGAAGGTATGTGGCCGTATTAGTGGCCCCTCATCTTTAGGTGGTATGTTGTCCTGTCCAGGGGCCCCTCATCTTGAGGTGGTATGTTGTCCTGTCCAGTGGCCCCTAATCCTTAGGTGGTATGTTGTCCTGTCCAGTGGCCCCTCATCTTTAGGTGGTATGTTGTCCTGTCCAGGGGCCCCTCATCTTGACGTGGTATGTTGTCCTGTCCAGGGGCCCCTCATCTTGAGGTGGTATGTTGTCCTGTCCAGGGGCCCCTCATCTTGAGGTGGTATGTTGTCCTGTCCAGGGGCCCCTCATCTTGAGGTAGTATGTTGTCCTGTCCAGGGGCCCCTCATCTTGAGGTGGTATGTTGTCCTGTCCAGGGGCCCCTCATCTTGAGGTGGTATGTTGTCCTGTCCAGGGGCCCCTCATCTTGAGGTGGTATGTTGTCCTGTCCAGGGGCCCCTCATCTTGACGTGGTATGTTGTCCTGTCCAGGGGCCCCTCATCTTGAGGTGGTATGTTGTCCTGTCCAGGGGCCCCTCATCTTGAGGTGGTATGTTGTCCTGTCCAGGGGCCCCTCATCTTGAGGTGGTATGTTGTCCTGTCCAGGGGCCCCTCATCTTGACGTGGTATGTTGTCCTGTCCAGGGGCCCCTCATCTTGAGGTGGTATGTTGTCCTGTCCAGGGGCCCCTCATCTTGAGGTGGTATGTTGTCCTGTCCAGGGGCCCCTCATCTTGAGGTGGTATGTTTTCCTTTCATCATGGACTCTTATGGGGTCATCATCACATCGTTCCTGCATTTCTTGGCAGGTCCCTTCTCAGGGGCTTCCCTGTGGCCCCGGGCCCTGCACTATCATCATCCTATAATGACTATGAGGATTTTACATTTTATAGACGGACATTACCCTGAGCTGGAGCCGCTGCCGTCCGCAGACGAGGGTCCGCACAAAAGCCCCTGCTTAGCTCATTGAGTGGTGGGATGATTATGTAGATGGCTGTGGCCCCCGGGCCATCACCTTACAAGGGCCGAGCATTGTCATGTCCTCCGCTCTATGGGGGGGATATCTGAAGATAACATCTTGTTGCCATTTGTCTCTTTGTCTTCATTTTTACTTTGTTTGTTTAAGTATAAAAACTCTCCAGTAGAGTTGTGAGAAGTGAAGACCCTGGACCCCCGGCCATCAAGCACATCCACCGACCACCGCAGGTCGTCCTGCAACTTTTACTGAAACCATTGACCTCTAATTCCGGGTTTATTCTCTGTAATGGATCATGTGATTCCTACCGCCCTTGGATATGATGCAAATCTGCTGCACAGAATGGAAACCACCAATCCTCATCATGTAACGGCGGTCTGGGATATGATGGGGGTCTGGGATTTGATGGGGGTCTGGGATATGATGGGGGTCTGGGATATGATGGCGGTCTGGGATATGATGGCGGTCTGGGATATGATGGCGGTCTGGGATATGATGGGGTCTGGGATATGATGGGGGTCTGGGATATGGTGGCGGTCTGGGATATGATGGGGTCTGGGATATGATGGGGGTCTGGGATTTGATGGGGGTCTGGGATATGATGGGGGTCTGGGATATGATGGGGTCTGGGATATGATGGGGGTCTGGGATTTGATGGGGGTCTGGGATATGATGGGGGTCTGGGATATGATGGGGGTCTGGGATATGATGGCGGTCTGGGTAATGATGGCGGTCTGGGTAATGATGGCGGTCTGGGATATGATGGCGGTCTGGGATATGATGGCGGTCTGGGATATGATGGGGGTCTGGGATATGATGGCGGTCTGGGATATGATGGCGGTCTGGGATATGATGGGGGTCTGGGATATGGTGGCGGTCTGGGATATGATGGCGGTCTGGGATATGATGGCGGTCTGGGATATGATGGCGGTCTGGGATATGATGGCGATCTGGGATATGACGGAGGTCTGGGTAATGACGGGGGGTCTGGGTAATGATGGCGGTCTGGGATATGGTGGCGGTCTGGGATATGATGGCGGTCTGGGATATGATGGCGGTCTGGGATATGATGGCGGTCTGGGATATGATGGCGGTCTGGGATATTATGGCGATCTGGGATATGATGGCGGTCTGGGATATGATGGCGATCTGGGATATGATGGCGGTCTGGGATATGATGGCGGTTTGGGATATGATGGAGGTCTGGGTAACGATGGCGGTCTGGGATATGACGGAGGTCTGGGATATGATGGAGGTCTGGGATATGATGGCGGTTTGGGATATGACGGAGATCTGGGATATGATGGAGGTCTGGGTAATATTGGTGGTCTGGGATATGATGGAGGTCTGGGATATGATGGAGGTCTGGGATATGACGGTGGTCTGGGATATGATGATGGCGGTCTGGGATATGATGGAGGTCTGGGATATGATGGCGGTATGGGATATGATGGAGGTCTGGGATATGGTGGCAGTCTGGGATATGATGGAGGTCTGGGATATGATGAAGGTCTGGGACATGATGACAGTCTGGGATATGACAGCGGTTTGGGATATGATGGCGGTCTGGGATATGATGATGGCGGTCTGGGATATGATGGCGGTCTGGGATATGATGATGGCGGTCTGGGATATGATGATGACGGTCTGGGATATGATGATGGCGGTCTGGGATATGATGATGGCGGTCTGGGATATGATGATGGCGGTCTGGGATATGATGATGGCGGTCTGGGATATGATGATGGCGGTCTGGGATATGATGATGGCGGTCTGGGATATGATGATGGCGGTCTGGGATATGATGGCAGGCTGGGATATGATGGAGGTCTGGGATATGATGGCAGCCTGGGATATGATGGGGGTCTGGGATATGACGGCGGTCTGGTATATGACGGAGATCTGGGATATGACGGGGGTCTGGGATATGATGGTGGTCTGGGATATGATGGCGGTCTGGGATATGATGGGGGTCTGGGATATGACGGCGGTCTGGGATATGACGGAGATCTGGGATATGACGGAGGTCTGGGATATGACGGGGGTCTCGGATATGACGGGGGTCTGGGTAATGACGGGGGGTCTGGGATATGATGGCGGTCTGGGATATGATGGCGGTCTGGGATATGATGGCGGTCTGTAATATGATGGCGGTCTGGGATATGACGGAGATCTGGGATATGACGGAGATCTGGCATATGACGGAGGTCTGGGATATGACGGGGGTCTGGGATATGACGGGGGTCTGGGTAATGACGGGGGGTCTGGGTTATGATGGGCGGTCTGGGATATGATGGCGGTCTGGGATATGATGGCGGTCTGGGATATGATGGCGGTCTGGGATATGATGGCGGTCTGGGATATGACGGCAGTCTGGGATATGACGGGGGTCTGGGATATGACGGGGGTCTGGAATATGACGGGGGTCTGGGTAATGACAGGGGGGTCTGGGATATGATGGCGGTCTGGGATATGATGGCGGTCTGGGATATGATGGCGGTCTGGGATATGATGGCGGTCTGGGATATGATGGCGGTCTGGGATATGATGGGGGTCTGGGATATGATGGCGGTCTGGGATATGATGGGGGTCTGGGATATGATGGCGGTCTGGCTATATTTGTGATGTCTACACCAGTTGAATAATACAGGTCCCTAATACTACTTCCTGTGTCACTGCTTGAAAAAAGTGTCTTAAAAGAAACTGGGAGTAAGATCGGGAGATAATTCTGAGGTGATCTTCAACCCGAAAAGGTCCAACTGTGATCATATGAGCCAATCCAGTGCCCATACAATGCCCATCCATACAGTGCCCATCCATACAGTGCCCATACAGTGCCCATACAGTGCCCATCCATCCAGTGCCCACCTCCACCTTGCTAGAGCTCTGTGCCCTTAACTGATCCAGCCCCAAGCCCATCCGTGAGGAATCACATCATCATCAGTCCATTAATTCTGTGAAGAATCTATCTTCAGATATGTCTTGGTCCAGTCTGGTGTCTTGTTCAGTGGTGGTCAGGTCTTCAGATATGTCTTGGTCCCGTCTGGTGTCTTGTTCAGTGGGGAATAGGTCTTCAGATATGTCTTGGTCCAGTCTGGTGTCTTGTTCAGTGGGGGATAGGTCGTCAGATATGTCTTGGTCCCGTCTGGTGTCTTGTTCAGTGGTGGATAGGTCTTCAGATATGTCTTGGTCCAGTCTGGTGTCTTGTTCAGTGGTGGATAGGTCTTCAGATATGTCTTGGTCCCGTCTGGGGTCTTGTTCAGTGAGGGATAGGTCTTCAGATATGTATTGGTCCAGTCTGGTGTCTTGTTCAGTGGTGGATAGGTCTTCAGATATGTCTTGGTCCAGTCTGGTGTCTTGTTCAGTGGTGGTCGGGTCTTCAGATATGTCTTGGTCCAGTCTGGTGTATTGTTCAGTGGTGGTCAGGTCTTCAGATATGTCTTGGTCAAGTCTGGTGTCTTGTTCAGTGGGGGTCGGGTCTTCAGATATGTCTTGGTCCAGTCTGGTGTCTTGTTCAGTGGTGGTTGGGTTCCTCACCTTGGCACTCTCTCTGTGACCCCTTATACTTCTGGCCACTCAAGACCGGTTGCAATTCTGGAATATTACTGGAGGATCACAGGTTTCTGGCAGCGTCATGTTTGATTATTCTCAAATGTTTGGCAGATAATTTGAGACTTTTTTATTTTTACTTTTGGTAACAAATAGTTATGTCTAGGTCCAGTCTGGTGTCTTGTTCAGTGGTGGTCAGGTCTTCAGATATGTCTTGGTCCGGTCTGGTGTTTTGCTCAGTGGTGGTCAGGTCTTCAGATATGTCTTGGCCCAGTCTGGTGTATTCAGTGGTGGTCAGGTCTTCAGATATGTCTTGGTCCAGTCTGGTGTCTTGTTCAGTGGTGGTCAGGTCTTCAGATATGTCTTGGTCCAGTCTGGTGTCTTGTTCAGTGGTGGTCAGGTCTTCAGATATGTCTTGGTCCAGTCTGGTGTCTATTTAAGTGGTGGTCCGGTCTTCAGATATGTCTTGGTCCGGTCTGGTGTCTTGTTCAGTGGTGGTCAGGTCTTCAGATATGTATTGGTCCAGTCTGGTGTCTTGTTCAGTGGTGGTCAGGTCTTCAGATATGTCTTGGTCCGGTCTCGTGTCTTGTTCAGTGGTGGTCAGGTCTTCAGATATGTCTTAGTCCGGTCTGGTGTTTTGCTCAGTGGGGGTCAGGTCTTCAGATAGGTCTTAGTCCGGTCTGGTGTCTTGTTCAGTGGTGGTCCAGTCTTCAGATATGTCTTGGTCCAGTCTGGTGTTTTGCTCAGTGGTGGTTGGGTTTTCTTACCTTGGCATTCTCTTTCTGACCCCAGATCTCTCTGTTACCCCAACGCACTTTCTCTCTCTGACCCTTCGCTCTCTCCGTGTGACCCCATGCTCTCTCTTTGACCCACAGGCTCTCTCGCTGTGACCCCAGCACTCAATGTGAACCCAGCTTTCTCTCTTCATATAACTCCTGTGTTTTATCTGTGACTCCCGCACTCTCTCTCTCTGTGACCCCTGCACTCTTTCTTTGTCCCGTGTTCTCTCTCTTTGACCCCTGCCCCCTCTCTCTTAACCCAACGCTCTCTCTCTTTGACCCCCACGCTCTCTCTCTTTGACCCCTGCACTCTCTCTTTGACCCCTGCTTTCTCTTTTACCGCCACCCTCTCTCTTTGACTCCCACGCTCTCTCTTTTGACCCCGAGCTCTCTCTTTGACTCCCGCGCTCTCTTTGACCCCCGCGCTCTCTTTCTTTGACCTCTGCACTCGCTGCATCTTTTATAGGAATTGTTGTTGTTCATTTGGAGCCAAAATATGGTTAAGAACTGCAATCCCTGTGTACACGGATCATAGAGCGCGGCCCACGCAGCTAATCCCTCTAGATTACACAGATCACAGCCTGGCTCCGGCACCATGGATCCCCAACCTGAGAAACTCCAGGTGCTGCAAAACTACAACTCCCAGCATGCCCAACAGCAGTGATCCTCCAGCATGCACTGACAGCCCTAGACTCCATTCATACACATAGGAGGCAGAGCATCGCATCTGATTTTAGCGCAGAATAACAGTTTTCCCGCGGGATAAGGCATTTATGAATCATGATGTTATATGGAAAAATCCCCCCCGTCTCCACACACCTGGCAATGGACCTTTCCAGAATAACAGTGAGTGATTTTACTGCCCGCTCGCAGGGTCACTTCTCGTTCCATGACAGCTCGAAGCTGGCCGCCGGACAATGTTTCCATAAGCAGGAGAACAATGGAGCGAGGTTCAGTGCGGGAGTATTATGGCAATATTAATTGTTCTATCAGATGATGTGGGTGGAGCTACATTATAGCCCCACCCACAGGTGTCACGGACAATGAGATGCTTCAGCAGGTGTCATTACCGCCACATTTCTCCTGCTTTACGCGTGACGCAGCTACCGCCATCTCTGATGTCTAATTTGTGTTGTATACACGATTAAATAATAATAGCTGATATGTTGTTGCAATGTATCAGTCTGGGGTCCAGGATGTTTAGCTCACAGAGCATTGTCTAGACTGGATACAATTGTATCACTTCTCAGCTGAGGACAGGACTAGCTATGTACAATGTATCAGTCTGGGGTCCAGGATGTTTAGCTCACAGAGCATTGTCTAGACTGGATACAATTGTATCACTTCTCATCTGAGAGCAGGACTAGCTATGTACAATGTATCAGTCTGGAGTCCAGGATGTTTAGCTCACAGAGCATTGTCTAGACTGGATACAATTGTATCACTTCTCAGCTGAGAGCAGGACTAGCTATGTACAATGTATCAGTCTGGAGTCCAGGATGTTTAGCTCACAGAGCACTGTCTAGACTGGATACAATTGTATCACTTCTCAGCTGAGGACAGGACAAGCTATGTACAATGTATCAGTCTGGGGTCCAGGATGTTTAGCTCACAGAGCATTGTCTAGACTGGATACAATTGTATCCCTTCTCAGCTGAGGACAGGACAAGCTATGTACAATGTATCAGTCTGGGGTCCAGGATGTTTAGCTCACAGAGCATTGTCTAGACTGGATACAATTGTATCACTTCTCAGCTGAGAGCAGGACTAGCTATGTACAATGTATCAGTCTGGAGTCCAGGATGTTTAGCTCACAGAGCATTGTCTAGACTGGATACAATTGTATCACTTCTCAGCTGAGGACAGGACTAGCTATGTACAATGTATCAGTCTGGAGTCCAGGATGTTTAGCTCACAGAGCACTGTCTAGACTGGATACAATTGTATCACTTCTCAGCTGAGAGCAGGACTAGCTATGTACAATGTATCAGTCTGGAGTCCAGGATGTTTAGCTCACAGAGCATTGTCTAGACTGGATACAATTGTATCACTTCTCAGCTGAGAGCAGGACTAGCTATGTACAATGTATCAGTCTGGAGTCCAGGATGTTTAGCTCACAGAGCATTGTCTAGACTGGATACAATTGTATCACATCTCAGCTGAGAGCAGGACTAGCTATGTACAATGTATCAGTCTGGAGTCCAGGATGTTTAGCTCACAGAGCATTGTCTAGACTGGATACAATTGTATCACTTCTCAGCTGAGAGCAGGACTAGCTATGTACAATGTATCAGTCTGGAGTCCAGGATGTTTAGCTCACAGAGCACTGTCTAGACTGGATACAATTGTATCACTTCTCAGCTGAGGACAGGACAAGCTATGTACAATGTATCAGTCTGGGGTCCAGGATGTTTAGCTCACAGAGCATTGTCTAGACTGGATACAATTGTATCACTTCTCAGCTGAGGACAGGACTAGCTATGTACAATGTATCAGTCTGGAGTCCAGGATGTTTAGCTCACAGAGCATTGTCTAGACTGGATACAATTGTATCCCTTCTCAGCTGAGAGCAGGACTAGCTATGTACAATGTATTAGTCTGGAGTCCAGGATGTTTAGCTCACAGAGCATTGTCTAGACTGGATACAATTGTATCACTTCTCAGCTGAGAGCAGGACTAGCTATGTACAATGTATCAGTCTGGGGTCCAGGATGTTTAGCTCACAGAGCATTGTCTAGACTGGATACAATTGTATCACTTCTCAGCTGAGAGCAGGTTCAAATGATTTTTATTGACATTTTTCAGAATTATTACAAACGGAAAGTTTGGCCAACCTAAAGGGGTAGTCCAGTGGTGAAAAACGTATCCCCTATTCTAAGGATAGGGGATAGGTTTGAGATCGCGGGGGGTCCGACCGCTGGGGCCCCCTTCGATCTCTCTGTACGGGGGCCAGGCTCTCCGGCCAGATAGCGGGTGTCGACCCCCGCACGATGCGGCAGCCGACACGCCCCCTCAATACATCTCTATGGCAGAGCCGGAGATTGCCGAAGGCAGCGCTTCGGCTCTGCCATAGAGTTGTATTGAGGGGGCGTGTCGGCCGCCGCTTCGTGCGGAGGTTGACACGACCCTTCCCACGGGCTGTCGGGGCTCCGTACAGGAGATCGCAGGGGGCCCCAGCGGTCGGACCCCCCGCGATCTGCAACTTATCCCCTATCCTTAGGATAGGGGATAAGTTGTTCACCACTGGGTCACCACTGGACTACTCCTTTAACACAACAACCAAAATAAAAAGAAAAGGTAATACAGAAGTACATATTAATATTGCATATTCCTTCAAGAGAGGATCACTCGGTGAGATTATAACATAAAAGTCTATAATTGTATTATATCAACCAGATATTATATAAGCTGGGATAGTCAATACGTTTTCAGGGATATAACAATGAGTTAAGTTATGATAATTAATGGTAAAATCATACGGTATTGTAAAGTCATACCTGATCACATTAGCAATGAAAGCGATCACTCGTCAGCTTAGGTTATTACTGTGCCTCATCTCCCTCAGTGCTCTGGGGTATTACTGTGCCTTATCTCCCTCAGTGCTCTGGGGTATTACTGTGCCTCAGCTCCCTCTGTGCTCTAGGGTATTACTGTGCCTCAGCTCCCTCAGTGCTCTAGGGTATTACTGTGCCTCAGCTCCCTCAGTGCTCTAGGGTATTACTGTGCCTCAGCTCCCTCAGTGCTCTAGGGTGTTACTGTGCCTCAGCTCCCTCAGTGCTCTGGGGTATTACTGTGCCTCAGCTCCCTCAGTGCTCTAGGGTATTACTGTGCCTCAGCTCCCTCAGTGCTCTGGAGTATTACTGTGCCTCAGCTCCCTCAGTGCTCTAGGATATTACTGTGCCTCAGCTCCCTCACTGCTCTAGGGGATTACTGTGCCTCAGCTCCCTCAGTGCTCTAGGGTATTACTGTGCCTTATCTCCCTCAGTGCTCTGGGGTATTACTGTGCCTCAGCTCCCTCAGTGCTCTAGGGTATTACTGTGCCTCAGCTCCCTCAGTGCTCTGGGGTATTACTGTGCCTCAGCTCCCTCAGTGCTCTAGGGTATTACTGTGCCTCAGCTCCCTCAGTGCTCTGGGGTATTACTGTGCCTCAGCTCCCTCAGTGCTCTGGGGTATTACTGTGCCTCAGCTCCCTCAGTGCTCTGGGGTATTACTGTGCCTTATCTCCCTCAGTGCTCTGGGGTATTACTGTGCCTCAGCTCCCTCAGTGCTCTAGGGTATTACTGTGCCTCAGCTCCCTCAGTGCTCTAGGGTATTACTGTGCCTCAGCTCCCTCAGTGCTCTAGGGTATTACTGTGCCTCAGCTTCCTCACTGCTCCGGGGTATTACTGTGCCTCAGCTCCCTCAGTGCTCTAGGGTATTACTGTGCCTCATCTCCCTCAGTGCTCTAGGGTATTACTGTGCCTCAGCTCCCTCATTGCTCTGGGGTATTACTGTGCCTCAGCTCCCTCAGTGCTCTGGGGTATTACTGTGCCTCAGCTCCCTCAGTGCTCTGGGGTATTACTGTGCCTCAGCTCCCTCACTGCTCTAGGGTATTACTGTGCCTCAACTCCCTCAGTGCTCTAGGGTATTACTGTGCCTCAGCTCCCTCAGTGCTCTAGGGTATTACTGTGCCTCAGCTCCCTCATTGCTCTGGGGTATTACTGTGCCTCAGCTCCCTCAGTGCTCTTTGGTATTACTGTGCCTCAGCTCCCTCAGTGCTGTAGGGTATTACTGTGCCTCAGCTCCCTCAGTGCTCTGGGGTATTACTGTGCCTCAGCTCCCTCACTGCTCTAGGGTATTAATGTGCCTCAGTTCCCTCAGTGCTCTGGGGTATTACTGTGCCTCAGCTCCCTCAGTGCTCTGGGGTATTACTGTGCCTCAGCTCCCTCACTGCTCTAGGGTATTACTGTGCCTCAGCTCACTCAGTGCTCTGGGGTATTACTGTGCCTCAACTCCCTCAGTGCTCTGGGGTATTACTGTGCCTCAGCTCCTTCAGTGCTCTGGGGTATTACTGCGCCTCAGCTCCCTCAGTGCTCTGGGGTATTACTGTGCCTCAGCTCCCTCAGTGCTCTATGGTATTACTGTGCCTCAGCTTCCTCAGTTCTCCGGGGTATTACTGTGCCTCAGCTCCCTCAGTGCTCTTGGGTATTACTGTGCCTCAGCTCCCTCAGTGCTCTTGGGTATTACTGTGCCTCAGCTCCCTCATTGCTCTGGGGTATTACTGTGCCTCAGCTCCCTCATTGCTCTGGGGTATTACTGTGCCTCAGCTTCCTCACTTCTCCGGGGTATTACTGTGCCTCAGCTCCCTCATTGCTCTGGGGTATTACTGTGCCTCAGCTCCCTCATTGCTCTGGGGTATTACTGTGCCTGAGCTCTCTCAGTGCTCTAGGGTATTACTGTGCCTCAGTGCTCTTGGGTATTACTTTACCTCAGCTCCCTCAGTGCTCTGGGGTATTACTGTGCCTCAGCTCCCTCATTGCTCTAGGGTATTACTGTGCCTCAGCTCCCTCAGTGCTCTTGGATATTACTGTACCTCAGCTCCCTCAGTGCTCTAGGGTATTACTGTGCCTCATCTCCCTCAGTGCTCTAGGGTATTACTGTGCCTCAGCTCCCCCAGTGCTCTAGGGTATTACTGTGCCTCAGCTCCCTCAGTGCTCTGGGGTATTACTGTGCCTCATCTCCCTCAGTGCTCTAGGGTATTACTGTGCCTCAACTCTCTCAGTGCTCTGGGGTATTACTGTGCCTCAGCTCCCTCAGTGCTCTAGGGTATTACTGTGCCTCAACTCTCTCAGTGCTCTGGGGTATTACTGTGCCTCAGCTCCCTCAGTGCTCTAGGGTATTACTGTGCCTCAACTCTCTCAGTGCTCTAGGGTATTACTGTGCCTCAGCTCCCTCAGTGCTCTGGAGTATTACTGTGCCTCATCTCCCTCAGTGCTCTGGAGTATTACTGTGCCTCAGTTCCCTCAGTGCTCTGGGGTGTTACTGTGCCTCAGCTCCCTCAGTGCTCTGGGGTATTACTGAGCCTTAGCTCCCTCAGTGCTCTGGGGTATTACTGAGCCTCAGCTCCCTCAGTGCTGTGGGGTATTACAATGGTGGTGGTGGGTTGGTGGGATGGGTTGGGTGTATGATTTAGGGTGGGGGGGACCTGTGACAGGTGTTGTGGTGACTGCAGCGAGTCCTGGACTTTCCGCTCATTGTTGACGCCTCCTCCGATCACGGTTTTTGACCCCTCAGGTGACTTCTGGACTATAATTCTTCATTCCAGCAGAGAAATGTCCCAGGGGTCGGAGGTCAATGAGGTGCGGAGATCAGGTGCGTCAGGTGATCATTTTGAGACCCACAAACCCTCACAACCACGTTGAGCCACGAGCGCTCCGCTTATTGTGGGACGGGGAAAGGTTCTGCAACACGTAACGGGGAATCACTGAACTACAGGCAAGTACTCATAGCAGGTGCGGATTATAGTGAATCCAGGAGAGTCTGAGATATAGCTGATTTATTGTGGGCCGCAGCCGTTCACTTATTAGGGGGCTGACAGCCGTTCACTTATTAGGGGGCCGCAGCCATTCACTTATTAGGGGGCCGCAGCCATTCACTTATTAGGGGGCCGCAGCCGTTCACTTATTAGGGGGCCCCAGCTGTTCACTTATTAGGGGGCCGCAGCCGTTCACTTATTAGGGGGCCGCAGCTGTTCACTTATTAGGGGGCCCCAGCTGTTCACTTATTAGGGGGCCGCAGCTGTTCACTTATTAGGGGGCTGACAGCCGTTCACTTATTAGGGGGCCGCAGCCGTTCACTTATTAGGGGGCCGCAGCCGTTCACTTATTAGGGGGCCGCAGCTGTTCACTTATTAGGGGGCCCCAGCTGTTCACTTATTAGGGGGCCGCAGCTGTTCACTTATTAGGGGGCTGACAGCCGTTCACTTATTAGGGGGCCGCAGCCGTTCACTTATTAGGGGGCCGCAGCCGTTCACTTATTAGGGGGCTGCAGCCGCTTACTTCTTAGGGGGCCGCAGCCGTTCACTTCTTAGGGGGCCGCAGCCGTTCACTTATTAGGGGGCCGCAGCCGTTCACTTATTAGGGGGCCGCAGCCGTTCACTTATTAGGGGGCCGCAGCCATTCACTTATTAGGGGGCCGCAGCCGTTCACTTATTAGGGGGCCGCAGCCGTTCACTTATTAGGGGGCCGCAGCCGTTCACTTATTAGGGGGCTGACAGCCGTTCACTTCTTATGGGGCCGCAGCCATTTACTTCTTAGAGGGCCACAGCCGTTTACTTCTTAGGGGGCCCCCAGCCGTTCACTTATTAGGGGGCTGACAGCCGTTCACTTATTAGGGGGCAGCAGCCGTTCACTTATTAGGGGGCCGCATCCGTTCACTTATTAGGGGGCCAGGCTGCAGTTTTGGCTCAGTTCACACGCTGCAGTTTTTATCGCTCCTGGTTTCAGGTGCAGTTTTGGCTCAGGTCACGCCTGTTCTCTACACCTGGAGAGTTTTCGTGTCGAGGCTTCGGATGAACCTGCCTGCTGTGAATCATCACCTCCGCCAGGTGAGTCTCTTGGAGCATCTCCCGATCCTCGCAGCGGATTCCTGGTGTGCAGGGAGAATCCCATTATCACAATGGACGTGAGCCAGACCCGGGATCCACCCGCAGAGTAGTGAAGTGCAGCTCTGCAGCACTCAGGTATAGCCTGCGGATCATTGCTCCACTTCTGCTCTTTTGGTAAAATTCCATTCACAACAATGTAACAGGCTACCGGCCCTGCGCCCATGGGTGTTGCGGGTAATGAAATGTAAACAATGGCAGCCATATATCTGCACAGAGATCAGCGTCACACTTACAATGACACGCAGCTCTTCTGATAAAATCCCATTCACAACAATGTAACATAAGCTGTCAGCACCTGCAGTTACTGCAAATGCACCCATGGGTGCTGTGGGTATGAGGTTTGAACAGTGGCAGCCACATATCTGTACAGAGATCAGCGTCACACTGAGGATGACCCGTCCCTGCACTTCTAATAAAATCACATGCACCACAATGTAACATCAGCAGTCAGTGTTGGTTATCAGTTCTTCACCCATGGGTGCAGTGGGTAATGGGGCAGCCACATATCTGTCAGAGGGGATCAGCGTCACACTGGTTATGACATGTTTCTGCTCTTCTGATAAAATCCCATTCACAACAGTGTAAAGCTAACTGTGAGTGTCAACTGCTACACCTGTGAGTACTGAGGGAAATGAGGTGTGAACAGCGGCAGTGAACTGGCTGTAAATCACTGAGGATGATTTATTACTGCTCTTCTGATAAAATCCCAAACAAAACTACTTAACATGAACAGCTGAAGGTTATCAGCTCTGCACCCATGGGTGCTGTGGGTAATGAGGCGTGAATAGCCACATACCTGGACAGAGGAGATCAGCGTCACACAACGCTCGTTTCTGCTCTTTTCATATAATCCCATTCACAGCAATGTAACATGAACAGTAAAAGCATTAACTGGCCCTTCACCTCTGGGTGCTGTGTGTAGTGAGGCTGGGAGGAACCATGTCTGTGTATAGAGGAGACACTGAGGACACATTCCTGCTCTCCTGATAAAATTTCCCAAAAATTAACACCATGACAGCTGACTGGTATCAGCCCTGCACCCATGGGTGCTGAGGGTATTGAGGAGGAGCGACAGTCATATATCAGTGCAGAGTTACACGGATGATGTCAAGTCCCCACTGTTTCATCTGCATGGAACGTCCCATATACACTGACCTCTGTGAGTAACGTGCTGTATCCCGCTTTACAAGGTCAGTTTATTAGAAGGTAAAGCGACATGAAAAGGCAGAATCCATTAGGAGCGCTGCTCTGGGTGATGATGGCTTCACCTCCGGTCATAAATCCCCATTGACAGGGAATATCAGACGCTCTGATTCAGTGTCCTCCATGCTGCATAGTTCTGCACTGATCTCCTGTGCTGATTCACACATTACATAAAGCGGACTGGTCACTGCCGCTATTTATAGGATCTGTATATGATATAATACAATACTGTACTCTCCCTATCCTCCACCAGAGAGCATGGGGAGGTCACATGACCGGTCACATGAGGGTGGAGAATGGAGAAACTGATCAGCAGAATTATGATTGCAGCTCTGGTTGTGACTAGATACAGGTGCTAAAATGACTGGTTACTCAAAGTGAAGGGTAGTGGAGGGCTCTAGAGAATGAGGAGAGAAGAGGGTCCTGTTGGTGGGGACGGAGGGTTCTGTTGGGTGGGGGCGGAGGGTTCTGTGGGGTAGGGGGCGGAGGGTTCTGTTGGGTGAGGGACGGAGGGTTCTGTTGGGTGAGGGACGGAGGGTTCTGTTGGGTGAGGGACGGAGGGTTCTGTTGGGTGGGGACGGAGGGTTCTGTTGGGTGAGGGACGGAGGGTTCTGTTGGGTGAGGGACGGAGGGTTCTGTTGGGTGGGGACGGAGGGTTCTGTTGGGTGAGGGACGGAGGGTTCTGTTGGGTGGGGACGGAGGGTTCTGCTGGGTGAGGGACGGAGGGTTCTGTTGGGTGGGGACGGAGGGTTCTGTTGGGTGGGGACGGAGGGTTCTGTTGGGTAGGGGGCGGAGGGCTCTATAGAGTGAGGGATGGAGGGTCCTGTTGGGTGAGGGATGGAGGGTCCTGTTGGGTGAGGGATGGAGGGTCCTGTTGGGTGAGGGATGGAGTGTCCTGTTGGGTGAGGGATGGAGGGTTCTGTTGGGTGAGGGATGGAGGGTCCTGTTGGGTGAGGGATGGAGGGTCCTGTTGGGTGGGGGATGGAGGGTTCTGTTGGGTGAGGGATGGAGGGTTCTGTTGGGTGAGGGATGGAGGGTCCTGTTGGGTGAGGGATGGAGGGTTTTATTGGGTGAGGGATGGAGGGTTCTGTTGGGTGAGGGATGGAGGGTCCTGTTGGGTGAGGGATGGAGGGTCCTGTTGGGTGGGGACGGAGGGTCCTGTTGGGTGAGGGATGGAGGGTTCTGTTGGGTGAGGGATGGAGGGTTCTGTTGGGTGAGGGATGGAGGGTCCTGTTGGGTGAGGGATGGAGGGTTCTGTTGGGTGAGGGATGGAGGGTTCTGTTGGATGGGGACGGAGGGTCCTGTTGGGTGGGGATGGAGGGTCCTGTTTGGTGGGGGTGGATGGTTCTGTTGTTTCCCCCCCAGCACCCTTCGTGTCCCCCCCAGCACCCTTCGTGTCCCCCAGCACCCTTCATGTCCCCCCACACCCTTCATGTCCCCCCAGCACCCTTCATGTTCCCCCCAGCACCCTTCATGTTCCCCCCAGCACCCTTCGTGTCCCCCCCAGCACCCTACATGTCCCCCTGCACCCTTCGTGCCGGTCTCTGAGATGGTGACTGGGCTCGGCTGATAAGGCTGCTGTTTGCCTCTGTTTGGTTGCCATGGCCTCTCCTCAGGTGCTCGGGCTCCTCCGCTCTCCGGTATTTATAGTCGGAGACGTTTACTTTGACAAACTTCGCCCTTTTCCTCTGTTGTCAGGAGCTCCGACTATTAGTCATAGAATGGAGGATAAAGTCCTGAGTGACAGGCGCAAGACGGATAGAACAACGCAGCGCGCACCATGGGCTCCTTTATAACACTGGAGATCAGCGGCCAGGGATCAGCGTTATCCTATATGTGACATTATACACTATGCCTGCACCAGGGCCAGGACATATATATATGACATTATACACTATGCCTGCACCAGGGCCAGGACTGGCGTCATCCTATATATATATATATATATATATATATATGACATTATACACTATGCCTGCACCAGGGCCAGGACCAGTGTCATCCTATATATATAGGAAACGAGAGGGGAGAAAATTGTGCAGGGGGCGCTCCCTGAGAAAAATGTATTCACTGATGTGCACCCTCCACCACACCAACAGTGATATATCGACCTTGGAGTGGCGGCACTGGGACCTGTGAAGCCCTAATGTTGGATGAGCTGCTGCTCTCCCACCGGCATCGAGCTCCTAAATAAGGAGCCGATATGCAATGTGAGGAGAAAGGGTGAAAAGAAGCCGGTACAGTGGAGGCGCTGCTCGAGTGGTGAAATTACTGAGAAACTCAGGCGGTGCAGGATAACGATTTTTATTTAGATAAATTGGGACAACGCGTTTCGGCATCCACTGATGCCTTCCTCAGGTCCACTTAACAATTCCCATATTTCTATGTTCAATGTGGGAGAGCTGGAAAATGATCCTGTCTGACATCTGCACCGCTGCTGGTCTGTCACCAACAGCGGTGCAGACGCCAGACAGGATCATTTTCCAGCTCTCCCACATTGAACATAGAAATATGGGAATTGTTAAGTGGACCTGAGGAAGGCATAAGTGGATGCCGAAACGCGTTGCCCCAATTTATCTAAATAAAAATCGTTATCCTGCACCGCCTGAGTTTCTCAGTAATTTCACCACTCGAGCAGCGCCTCCACTGTACCGGCTTCTTTTCACCCTTTCTCCTCACATCCTATATATATATATATATATATGACATTATACACTATGCCTGCATCAGGGCCAGGACCGGCATCATCCTATATATATATATATATATATATATATATATACAAGAAAAAAAAAGATAGCCGGCACAACAGCCTAATACACGGGTGCACACTGCCATGGCATATACAGAGTATACAAAAAAAGAGGATTGCAGCAGCACACATCTTTTTGACCAATGTGTGCTGCTGCAATCCTCTTTTTTTGTATACTCTCTCTCTCTATATATATAATACTATATACTATGCCTGCACCAGGGCCCGGACCGGTGTCATCCTACATATATATATATATATATATATATATATATATATATGATACTATACACTATGCCTGCACCAGGGCCAGACCCATGTGATGTCATCGCTCCTGTGCCCTCACTATCGATGACATCACTCGTCCCTCAGAGAGGATTGTGGGAGCTGACAGCCGGTGTTTTGTTTATTCCGGATGATAATATAATAATCGCCTTTTATAGTGTTCTCAGCCTTTGACCTTAAAATAATAAGTACAAGTCTCTGCACGCGGCGGCGCTGACACCTGAGGCTCCGCACGGACGGTAATATTATGTGTGGTGAATCATATGGGGTGACACAGTGTACGGTAATATTATGGCTATATGTATCTACATGGAACTATATGTATCTACATGGAATTATATGTATCTACATGGAACTATATGTATCTACATGGAACTATATGTATCTACATGGAACTATATGTATCTACATAGAACTATATGTATCTACATGGAACTATATGTATCTACATGGAACTATATGTATCTACATGGAACTATATGTATCTACATGGAGCTATATGTATCTACATAGAACTATATGTATCTACATGGAATTATATGTATCTACATGGAACTATATGTATCTATATGGAACTATATGTATCTACATGGAACTATATGTATCTACATGGAATTATATGTATCTATATGGAACTATATGTATCTACATAGAACTATATGGAACTATATGTATCTACATGGAAGTATATGTATCTATACGGAACTATATGTATCTATATGGAACTATATGTATCTACATAGAACTATATGTATCTATACGGAACTATATGTATCTACATAGAACTATATGTATCTATATGGAACTATATGTATATATACAGAACTATATGTATCTACATGGAACAATATGTATCTATACAGAACTATATGTACCTATATGAAACTATATGTATCTGTATGTAACTATATGTAACTATATTGAATTATATGTATCTATATGTATCTGTATGAAACTATATGTATCTGTATGAAACTATATGTATCTATATGGAACTATATGTATCTACATGGAACTATATGTATCTACATGGAACTATATGTATCTACATAGAACTATATGTATCTACATAGAACTATATGTATGTACATGGAACTATATGTATCTATATGGAACCATATGTATCTACATGGAATTATATGTATCTACATGGAACTATATGTATCTATATGGAACTATATGTATCTATATGGAACTATATGTATCTACATGGAATTATATGTATCTACATGGAACTATATGTATCTACATGGAACTATATGTATCTATATGGAACTATATGTATCTACATGGAACTATATGTATCTATATGGAACTATATGTATCTAC
Source organism: Hyla sarda (assembly GCF_029499605.1). NCBI lineage: Eukaryota > Metazoa > Chordata > Amphibia > Anura > Hylidae > Hyla > Hyla sarda. The sequence goes on from NC_079195.1 coordinate 235,155,980, forward strand.
ATGGAACTATATGTATCTATATGGAACTATATGTATCTACATGGAACTATATGTACCTATATGGAACTATATGTATCTACATGAAACTATATGTATCTACATGGAACTATATGTATCTACATGGAACTATATGTATCTACATGGAATTATATGTATCTACATGGAACTATATGTATCTACATGGAACTATATGTATCTACATGGAACTATATGTATCTACATGGAACTATATGTATCTACATAGAACTATATGTATCTACATGGAACTATATGTATCTATATGGAACCATATGTATCTACATGGAACTATATGTATCTATATGGAACTATATGTATCTATATGGAACTATATGTATCTACATGGAATTATATGTATCTACATGGAACTATATGTATCTACATGGAACTATATGTATCTATATGGAACTATATGTATCTACATGGAACTATATGTATCTATATGGAACTATATATATCTACATGGAACTATATGTATCTATATGGAACTATATGTATCTACATGGAACTATATGTACCTATATGGAACTATATGTATCTACATGGAACTATATGTATCTACATGGAATTATATGTATCTACATGGAACTATATGTATCTACATGGAACTATATGTATCTACATGGAACTATATGTATCTACATAGAACTATATGTATCTACATGGAACTATATGTATCTACATGGAACTATATGTATCTACATGGAACTATATGTATCTACATGGAGCTATATGTATCTACATAGAACTATATGTATCTACATGGAATTATATGTATCTACATGGAACTATATGTATCTATATGGAACTATATGTATCTACATGGAACTATATGTATCTACATGGAATTATATGTATCTATATGGAACTATATGTATCTACATAGAACTATATGGAACTATATGTATCTACATGGAAGTATATGTATCTATACGGAACTATATGTATCTATATGGAACTATATGTATCTACATAGAACTATATGTATCTATACGGAACTATATGTATCTACATAGAACTATATGTATCTATATGGAACTATATGTATATATACAGAACTATATGTATCTACATGGAACAATATGTATCTATACAGAACTATATGTACCTATATGAAACTATATGTATCTGTATGTAACTATATGTAACTATATTGAATTATATGTATCTATATGTATCTGTATGAAACTATATGTATCTGTATGAAACTATATGTATCTATATGGAACTATATGTATCTACATGGAACTATATGTATCTACATGGAACTATATGTATCTACATAGAACTATATGTATCTACATAGAACTATATGTATGTACATGGAACTATATGTATCTATATGGAACCATATGTATCTACATGGAATTATATGTATCTACATGGAACTATATGTATCTATATGGAACTATATGTATCTATATGGAACTATATGTATCTACATGGAATTATATGTATCTACATGGAACTATATGTATCTACATGGAACTATATGTATCTATATGGAACTATATGTATCTACATGGAACTATATGTATCTATATGGAACTATATGTATCTACATGGAACTATATGTATCTATATGGAACTATATGTATCTACATGGAACTATATGTACCTATATGGAACTATATGTATCTACATGAAACTATATGTATCTACATGGAACTATATGTATCTACATGGAACTATATGTATCTACATGGAATTATATGTATCTACATGGAACTATATGTATCTACATGGAACTATATGTATCTACATGGAACTATATGTATCTACATGGAACTATATGTATCTACATAGAACTATATGTATCTACATAGAACTATATGTATCTACATGGAACTATATGTATCTATATGGAACCATATGTATCTACATGGAATTATATGTATCTACATGGAACTATATGTATCTATATGGAACTATATGTATCTATATGGAACTATATGTATCTACATGGAATTATATGTATCTACATGGAACTATATGTATCTACATGGAACTATATGTATCTATATGGAACTATATGTATCTACATGGAACTATATGTATCTATATGGAACTATATATATCTACATGGAACTATATGTATCTATATGGAACTATATGTATCTACATGGAACTATATGTACCTATATGGAACTATATGTATCTACATGAAACTATATGTATCTACATGGAACTATATGTATCTACATGGAATTATATGTATCTACATGGAACTATATGTATCTACATGGAACTATATGTATCTATATGGAACTATATGTATCTACATGGAACTATATGTATCTACATAGAACTATATGTATCTACATGGAATTATATGTATCTATATGGAACTATATGTATCTACATGGAACTATATGTATCTACATGGAACTATATGTATCTACATGGAATTATATGTATCTATATGGAACTATATGTATCTACATAGAACTATATGGAACTATATGTATCTACATGGAACTATATGTATCTATACGGAACTATATGTATCTATATGGAACTATATGTATCTACATAGAACTATATGTATCTATACGGAACTATATGTATCTACATAGAACTATATGTATCTATACAGAACTATATGTATCTACATGGAACAATATGTATCTATACAGAACTATATGTACCTATATGGAACTATATGTATCTGTATGTAACTATATGTAACTATATTGAATTATATGTATCTATATGTATCTGTATGAAACTATATGTATCTGTATGAAACTATATGTATCTATATGGAACTATATGTATCTACATGGAACTATATGTATCTACATGGAACTATATGTATCTACATAGAACTATATGTATCTACATAGAACTATATGTATCTACATGGAATTATATGTATCTATATGGAACTATATGTATCTACATGGAACTATATGTATCTACATGGAACTATATGTATCTATATGGAACTATATGTATCTACATGGAACTATATGTATCTACATGGAACCATATGTATCTACATGGAACTATATGTATCTATATGGAACTATATGTATCTACATGGAACTATATGTATCTATATGGAACTAAATGTATCTACATGGAACTATATGTATCTACATGGAATTATATGTATCTACATGGAACTATATGTATCTACATGGAACTATATGTATCTACATGGAACTATATGTATCTATATGGAACCATATGTATCTATATGGAACTATATGTATCTACATGGAACTATATGTATCTATATGGAACTATATGTATCTATATGGAACTATATGTATCTACATGGAATTATATGTATCTACATGGAACTATATGTATCTACATGGAACTATATGTATCTATATGGAACTATATGTATCTACATGGAACTATATGTATCTATATGGAACTATATGTATCTACATGGAACTATATGTATCTATATGGAACTATATGTATCTACATGGAACTATATGTACCTATATGGAACTATATGTATCTACATGAAACTATATGTATCTACATGGAACTATATGTATCTACATGGAACTATATGTATCTACATGGAATTATATGTATCTACATGGAACTATATGTATCTACATGGAACTATATGTATCTATATGGAACTATATGTATCTACATGGAACTATATGTATCTACATAGAACTATATGTATCTACATGGAATTATATGTATCTATATGGAACTATATGTATCTACATGGAACTATATGTATCTATATGGAACTATATGTATCTACATGGAACTATATGTATCTACATGGAAGTATATGTATCTATATGGAACTATATGTATCTACATAGAACTATATGTATCTACATGGAAGTATATGTATCTATATGGAACTATATGTATCTACATAGAACTATATGGAACTATATGTATCTACATAGAACTATATGTATCTATACGGAACTATATGTATCTACATAGAACTATATGTATCTATATGGAACTATATGTATCTATACAGAACTATATGTATCTACATGGAACAATATGTATCTATACAGAACTATATGTACCTATACGGAACTATATGTATCTGTATGTAACTATATGTAACTATATTGAATTATATGTATCTATATGTATCTGTATGAAACTATATGTATCTATATGGAACTATATGTATCTATATGGAACTATATGTATCTATATGGAACTATATGTATCTACATGGAACTATATGTATCTACATGGAACTATATGTATCTACATGGAACTATATGTATCTACATGGAATTATATGTATCTACATGGAATTATATGTATCTATATGGAACTATATGTATCTACATAGAACTATATGTATCTACATAGAACTATATGTATCTACATGGAATTATATGTATCTATATGGAACTATATGTATCTACATGGAACTATATGTATCTATATGGAACTATATGTATCTACATGGAACTATATGTATCTACATGGAACTATATGTATCTACATAGAACTATATGTATCTACATGGAACTATATGTATCTACATGGAATTATATGTATCTATATGGAACTATATGTATCTACATAGAACTATATGTATCTACATGGAACTATATGTATCTACATAGAACTATATGTATCTACATGGAATTATATGTATCTATATGGAACTATATGTATCTACATGGAACTATATGTATCTACATGGAACTATATGTATCTATATGGAACTATATGTATCTACATGGAACTATATGTATCTACATGGAACTATATGTATCTATATGGAACTATATGTATCTACATGGAACTATATGTATCTACATGGAACTATATGTATCTATATGGAACTATATGTATCTACATGGAATTATATGTATCTATATGGAACTATATGTATCTACATGGAATTATATGTATCTATATGGAACTATATGTATCTACATAGAACTATATGGAACTATATGTATCTATACGGAACCATATGTATCTATATGGAACTATATGTATCTACATAGAACTATATGTATCTATACGGAACTATATGTATCTACATAGAACTATATGTATCTATATGGAACTATATGTATCTATACAGAACTATATGTATCTACATGGAACAATATGTATCTATACAGAATTATATGTACCTATATGGAACTATATGTATCTGTATGTAACTATATGTAACTATATTGAATTATATGTATCTATATGTATCTGTATGAAACTATATGTATCTATATGGAACTATATGTATCTATATGGAACTATATGTATCTATATGGAATTATATGTATCTATATGGAACTATATGTATCTATATGTATCTGTATGAAACTATATGTATCTACATGGAACTATATGGAACTATATGTATCTACATTATCTATTTGCATCTATGTGGAACTATATGGAACTATATGTATCTACATGGAACTACATGGAACTATATGTATCTACATGGAATTGTATGTATCTATATGGAATTATATGTATCTATATGTATCTGTATGAAACCATATGTATCTACATTATCTATTTGTATCTATATGGAACTATATGTATCTACACGGAACTATATGTATCTACATGGAACTATATGTATCTATACGGAACTATATGTATCTATATGGAACTATATGTATCTATTTGTATCTATATGGAACTTATAGATCAGTAGTAACTTGCAGCTGTGTGAGCTGAACTGGGTCAGAACAAGAAATCCAGCCCTGAACCTGCAGACAGAGAGCAGGTATGAGCCCCCCACTAGTGCCCTTCACCGGGCTGTGCCCCCCACTAGTGCCCTTCACCAGGCTGTACCCCCCACTAGTGCCCTTCACCAGGCTGTGCCCCCCACTAGTGCCCTTCACCAGGCTGAGCCCCCCACTAGTGCCCTTCACCAGGCTGTGCCCCCCACTAGTGCCCTTCACCAGGCTGAGCCCCCCACTAGTGCCCTTCACCAGGCTGTGCCCCCCACTAGTGCCCTTCACCAGGCTGAGCCCCCCACTAGTGCCCTTCACCAGGCTGTGCCCCCCACTAGTGCCCTTCACCGGGCTGTGCCCCCCACTAGTTCCCTACACACAGGCTGTGCCCCCCACTAGTGCCCTTCACCGGGCGGTGCCCCCCACTAGTGCCCTTCACCAGGCTGTGCCCCCCACTAGTGCCCTTCACCAGGCTGAGCCCCCCACTAGTGCCCTTCACCAGGCTGAGCCCCCCACTAGTGCCCTTCACCAGGCTGAGCCCCCCACTAGTGCCCTTCACCAGGCTGAGCCCCCCACTAGTGCCCTTCACCAGGCTGAGCCCCCCACTAGTGCCCTTCACCAGGCTGAGCCCCCCACTAGTGCCCTTCACCAGGCTGAGCCCCCCACTAGTGCCCTTCACCAGGCTGTGCCCCCCACTAGTGCCCTTCACCAGGCTGTGCCCCCCACTAGTGCCCTTCACCAGGCTGTGCCCCCCACTAGTGTGCCCCCCCCCCCCCAGGCGCTGGCTCTAATCCCTTTTATTAGTGTGTGGGTGACATCTCTCCGCGCTGTAAGAACCAGTTTAATTAACATCTACAACCGCGATGAGGAAACGTGTTTACCTCCTGCAGATCCCTGTGAATGGGGACAGTGTCAGGGCGGGGACAGTGTAACATAGGACGGGGTTCTACATTTGTTGTACAAACTACAACTCCCAGCATGCTCTGTCGGCCAAAGGCTGCAGGAGTTGTAGTATTTCACCGGCTGAGAAGCCATAGGTTGGGGATCCCTGTAGCAATACATGGTGCACAGACAGGCGGTGATATACAGATGCAGTATATTGCGGTATATCAAATGTTTGTCTAATGTGCGGATACAATATATTGCGGTATATCAAATGTATGTCTAATATACAGATACAGTATAGTGCGGTATATCAAATGTATGTCTAATGTGCGGATACAATATATTGCGGTATATCAAATGTATGTCTAATGTGCGGATACAGTATAGTGCGGTATATCAAATGTATGTCTAATGTGCGGATACAATATATTGCGGTATATCAAATGTATGTCTAATATACAGATACAGTATAGTGCGGTATATCAAATGTATGTCTAATGTGCAGATACAGTATAGTGCGGTATATCAAATGTATGTCTAATGTGCGGATACAATATATTGCGGTATATCAAATGTATGTCTAATGTGCGGATACAGTATAGTGCGGTATATCAAATGTATGTCTAATGTACAGATACAGTATATTGCAGTATATATGTGTGACTGATGTACGGATACAGTATATTGCAGTATATATGTGTGACTCATGTAAGGATACAGTATATTGCAGTATATATGTGTGACTGATGTACGGATACAGTATATTGCGGTATATATGTGTGACTGATGTACGGATACAGTATATTGCGGTATATATGTGTGACTGATGTACGGATACAGTATATTGCGGTATATATGTGTGACTGATGTACGGATACAGTATATTGCAGTATATATGTGTGACTGATGTAAGGATACAGTATATTGCAGTATATATGTGTGACTCATGTAAGGATACAGTATATTGCGGTATATATGTGTGACTGATGTACGGATACAGTATATTGCGGTATATATGTGTGACTGATGTACGGATACAGTATATTGCGGTATATATGTGTGACTGATGTAAGGATACAGTATATTGCAGTATATATGTGTGACTGATGTAAGGATACAGTATATTGCAGTATATATGTGTGACTCATGTAAGGATACGGTATATTGCGGTATATATGTGTGACTGATGTACGGATACAGTATATTGCGGTATATATGTGTGACTGATGTACGGATACAGTATATTGCAGTATATATGTGTGACTGATGTACGGATACAGTATATTGCAGTATATATGTGTGACTGATGTAAGGATACGGTATATTGCAGTATATATGTGTGACTGATGTAAGGATACAGTATATTGCGGTATATCAAATGTATGTCTAATGTACAGATGCAGTATATTGCAGTATATATGTGTGACTGTACAGATGCAGTATATTGCAGTATATATGTGTGACTGATGTAAGGATACAGTATATTACAGTATATATGTGTGACTGATGTAAGGATACAGTATATTACAGTATATATGTGTGACTGATGTAAGGATACAGTATATTGCAGTATATATGTGTGACTGATGTAAGGATACAGTATATTGCGGTATATATGTGTAACTGATGTAAGGATACAGTATATTGCGGTATATATGTGTGACTGATGTAAGGATACAGTATATTGCAGTATATATGTGTGACTGATGTACGGATACAGTATATTGCGGTATATATGTGTGACTGATGTACAGATACAGTATATTGCAATATATACGTCTGACTGATGTAAGGATACAGTATATTGCAGTATATATGTGTGACTGATGTAAGGATACAGTATATTGCGGTATATACGTGTGACTGATGTACGGATACAGTATATTGCAGTATATATGTGTGACTGATGTACGGATACCGTATATTGTGTCTCCACCGTGTAGCAGAGCTCAGTAGCATCAGGTGCTGCGCAGGTGAGGAGAATCTTCCGGACACTTTAATTTCCAGTCTTTTAATTGTCCAAGAAATTGAAAGTTCAAAGGGAATAATTACCATGGGCCCCACCCCGCTCGGCCTCCATGATTCACCTCCTTCTAGGACCTGAGAAAGTAAATAAAGATCAGGACAGCAGCCAAGAGATCCTAAAGATGACATGTGACCAGATCCCACACGACCCTGATCACAGAGGGCACAGGACAGAAGTGAGAGGGGGCACAGGACAGAACTTAGAGGGTGCACAGAACAGAACTGACAGGGGGCACAGGATAGAACTAAGAGGGAGCACAGAACAAAACTGAAAGGGGGCACAGGACAGAACTGAGAGGGGGCACAGGACAAAACTGAGGGGGCACAGGACAAAACTGAGGGGGCACAGGACAGAAGTGAGAGGAGGCACAGGACAGAACTGAGAGGGGACACAGGACAAGACTGAGAGGGGGCACAGAACAGAATACACAGGGGGCACAGAACAGTACTGACAGGGGCACTGGACAGAACTGAGAGGGGGCACCGGACAGAACTGAGAGGAGGCACAGGACAAAACTGAGGGGGCACAGAACAGAACTGAGAGGGGGCACAGGACAAAACTGAGGGGGCACAGGACAGAAGTGAGAGGGGGCACAGGACAGAACTGAGAGGGGACACAGGACAAGACTGAGAGGGGGCACAGAACAGAACACACAGGGGGCACAGAACAGTACTGACAGGGGCATCGGACAGAACTGAGAGGGGGCACCGGACAGAACTGAGAGGGGGCACCGGACAGAACTGAGAGGGGGCACGGACAGAACTGAGAGGGGGCACAGGACAGAAGTGAGAGGGGGCACAGGACAGAAGTGAGAGGGGGACACAGGGCAGAACAGAAAGGGGGCACAGGACAGAACAGAAAGGGGGCACAGGACAGAACTGAAAGGGGGGCACAGGACAGAACTGAAAGGGGGGCACAGGACAGAATTGAAAGGGGGCACAGGACAAAACTGAAAGGGGGGCACAGGACAGAACTGAAAGGGGGCACAGGACCGAACTGACAGGGGGCACAGGACAGAACTGAGAGGGGGCACAGGACAGAACTGAGAGGGGACACAGGACAGAACTGAGAGGGGGCACAGAACAGAACACACAGGGGGCACAGGACAGAAGTGACAGGGGGCACAGGACAGAAGTGACAGGGGGCACAGGACAGAAGTGACAGGGGGCACAGGACAGAAGTGACAGGGGGCACAGAACAGAAGTGACAGGGGGAACAGAACAGAAGTGACAGGGGGCACAGAACAGAAGTGACAGGGGCACAGGACAGAATTGACAGGAGGAACAAAACAGAACTGTCAGGGGGCACAGGATAGAACTAAGAGGGGGCACAGGACGGAAGTGACAGGGGGTGCAGGACAGAATTTACAGGGGGCACAGGATAGAAGTGAGAGGGGGCACAGGACAGAAGTGAGAGGGGGCACAGGACAGAACTGATAGGGGCCACAGGACAGACCAGATAGGGGGCACAGGACAGAACTGACAGGAGGCACATGACAGAACTGACAGGGGGCACAGGACAGAACTGAGAGGGGGCACAGAGCAGAACGGACAGGGGGCACAGGACAGAACTGAGAGGGGGCACAGGACAGAACTGAGAGGGGGCACAGGACAGAACTGAGAGGGGGCACAGGACAGAACTGAGAGGGGGCACAGGACAGAACTGAGAGGGGGCACAGGACAGAACTGAGGGGGCACAGGACAGAACTGAGAGGGGGCACAGGACAGAACTGAGAGAGGGCACAGGACAGAACTGACAGGGGGCACAGGTCAGAATTGACAGGAATCACAGGACAGAAGTGACAGAAATCACAGGACAGAACTGACAGGGGGCACAGGACAGAACTGAGAGGGGGCACAGGACAGAACTGAGAGGGGGCACAGGACAGAACTGAGAGGGGGCACAGGACAGAACTGAGAGGGGGCACAGGACAGAACTGACAGGGGGCACAGGACAGAATTGACAGGGGGCACAGGACAGAATTGACAGGGGGCACAGGTCAGAACTGAGAGGGGGCACTGAACATAATTGACAGGGGGCACAGCACCGAAGTGTGAGGGGGCACAGCACCGAAGTGTGAGGGGGCACAGGACAGAAGTGACAGGGGGGCACAGGACAGAAGTGACAGGGGGCACAGGACAGAAGTGACAGGGGGCACAGGACAGAAGTGACAGGGGGCACAGGACAGAAGTGACAGGGGGCACAGGACAGAAGTGACAGGACAGAACTGACAGTGGGCACAGGACAGAACTGACAGGGGGTACAGGACAGAAGTGACAGAACTGACAGGAATCACAGGACAGAACTGACAGGAATCACAGGACAGAACTGACAGGGGACACAGCAGGATAAGGTCTCAGGTCACATTGCCCATCTCTCTTTATTTTCCTGTGATGGCTCCGAGGAGTAAAATTCATCAATGATCAAAATCTGTTCTGCTAATAAAAGCAAATCTATTAGCACCAGGGCCCAGCTATATAGGGTACAGCGGAGGTGCCCATAGGGGCAACCGGAAGACAAGAACATTGAGGCCCAGGAGCTTTACCCATCTGATTGCTGCCACTACTCTCTGCTGAGTAATCTGGGAGCAGCGGTTTGGTTTACCTAGGCTCCGGTCCTGCACATGGCTCCGGTCCTGCACATGGCTCCGGTCCTGCACATGGCTCCGGTCCTGCACTAGGCTCCGGTCCTGCACATGGCTCCGGTCCTGCACATGGCTCCGGTCCTGCACTAGGCTCCGGTCCTGCACATGGCTCCGGTCCTGCACTAGGCTCCGGTCCTGCACTAGGCTCCGGTCCTGCACATGGCTCCGGTCCTGCACATGGCTCCGGTCCTGCACATGGCTCCACTCCTGCACTAGGCTCCGGTCCTGCACATGGCTCCGGTCCTGCACATGGCTCCGGTCCTGCACTAGGCTCCGGTCCTGCACTAGGCTCCGGTCCTGCACTAGGCTCCGGTCCTGCACTAGGCTCCCGTCCTGCACTAGGCTCCAGTTCTGCACTAGGGTTCAGTCCTGCACATGGCTCCAGTCCTGCACATGGCTCCAGTCCTGCACATGGCTCCAGTCCTGCACTAGGCTCCAGTTCTGCACTAGGGTTCAGTCCTGCACATGACTCCAGTCCTGCACTAGGCTCGAGTCCGGTACATGGCTTCGGTCCTGCACATGGCTCCGGTCCTGCACATGGCTCCGGTCCTGCACTGGGCTCCGGTCCTGCACATGGCTCCGGACCTGCACATGGCTCCGGTCCTGCACATGGCTCCGGTCCTGCACATGGCTCCGGTCCTGCACTAGGCTCCGGTCCTGCACTAGGCTCCGGTCCTGCACTAGGCTCCGGTCCTGCACTAGGGTTCAGTCCTGCACATGGCTCCAGTCCTGCACATGGCTCCAGTCCTGCACATGGCTCCAGTCCGGTACATGGCTTCGGTCCGGTACATGGCTCCGGTCCTGCACATGGCTCCGGTCCTGCACTGGGCTCCGGTCCTGCACTGGGCTCCGGTCCTGCACATGGCTCCGGTCCTGCACATGGCTCCGGTCTTGCACTAGGCTCCGGTCCTGCACATGGCTCCGGTCTTGCACTAGGCTCCGGTCCTGCACATGGCTCCGGTCCTGCACATGGCTCCGGTCTTGCACTAGGCTCCGGTCCTGCACTAGGCTCCGGTCCTGCACTAGGCTCCGGTCATTCACATGGCTCCGGTCCTGCACTAGGCTCCGGTCCTGCACATGGCTCCGGTCCTGCACTGGGCTCCGGTCTTGCACTAGTCTCCGGTCCTGCACTAGGCTCCGGTCCTGCACTAGGCTCCGGTCCTTCACATGGCTCCGGTCCTGCACTAGGCTCCGGTCCTGCACATGGCTCCGTTCCTGCACTAGGCTCCGGTCCTGCACATGGCTCCGGTCCTGCACTGGGCTCCGGTCCTGCACTGGGCTCCGGTCCTGCACATGGCTCCGGTCCTGCACATGGCTCCGGTCTTGCACTAGGCTCCGGTCCTGCACTGGGCTCCGGTCCTGCACTGGGCTCCGGTCCTGCACTGGGCTCCGGGCCTGCACTGGGCTCCGGTCCTGCACTGGGCTCCGGTCCTGCACTGGGCGCCGGTCCTGCACAGGGCGCCGATCCTGCACATGGCTCCGGTCCTGCACATGGTTCTGGTCCTGCTCATAGCCCGAGTCCTGCACATGTCTATGGCTGTTATTGGCCTCAGTGACAGGAGAGATAAGGGGCCTTATTTGGGGCCCCTTGTTCATCATCAGCCGGGGGCCATGGTAAAGTTGGATCTTACATTCCCGGGGCCCCTCAGGACCCCCAAAATATATCATAAATAAAGGAGAAAATGCATGAACCTGCAGTGGTTGTGGGTGAGGGGCCCGGGGCCCGCGCTCTGTAGGTCACTGCCGGGGCGTCTGTAGGTGCAGAGGATTTTAGGTCACATTTAGGGCCCCTCCTGTGGACCCGGCGCTCCACGTGCGGAGTTCTCCCATCTGCACAGTCCTGGGCTCCTCTCCAAGGGAGCGGCCTCTACTTTTCCAGGCTCTATGATTAGAAAGTGACTGGACCAGATTGGAAGGAAGTCGTGTTTAATTTCTAATGGAGCGAACGTCTTAGTCACAGACAAGCCCACAATTCTCTTACCCAAATAAATCCTACGGGCTGCGGATCCACGTGAGCGCCGCCGCGTCCACCGCCAGGTGCCCCAGGGGCCGCTGACTTAAATTTAGCAACAATCTGCAACGTTTTATGGCAGTTTCCAAAATTGTCTGAACTAAAGCCTGATACGACCCATGACTAACGCCGCCTCACCACATGGTGCCTGACAGGCTGCACCTGCTGCAGAACCTCTCAACGGCAACTGGGGGGAAGTTCTGTCAAGATAAAGTCCAAGGATATGTTCACCTGCTGCAGATTTGTTCCAAAAATGTCCATCCATGTAGAACAGTGGTCTTCAAACTGTGGACCTCCAGATGTTGAAAAACTACAACTCCCAGCAGTCAATCCAGATTTTGCAAAACTACAACTCCCAGCATGCCCAGACAGCCAACGGCTGTCCGGGCATGCTGGGAGTTGTAGTTTTGCAACAGCTGGAGGTCTGCAGTATGGATACCACAACCCTGTTCTCATGTATGGAATTCATTAAAATGCAAAAAATATAAGATGCATCGATTAATATCTGCAAACAAAGTATCCACCATGATCACATGATATGAAATAAAACAGGATCACATGACAGATATCTGCCATAATACCACAGATACAACTTTTTCTTCCCTCCATGTGATCTGTAACATGTTTATAATTGACTCGATTTACCAAAAATGACTCCTTACCCTGCAAAAAAACCAATTCTGAAGTCTTGACCACTAGGTGTCTCACTTCTAATCAATCTGCTGTCCACTGCCTGTTGTTAGGGAAGTTATGTCTCTAGTAACAACCAGACCAAGACAGAACATAGAGGGTGGGGCGTAGCATGTGCTCTCTGCAGGAGAGAATAGGAGAGCCTTAAAAAGTCTTTGCTGTGTACCTGCATGTGGTGTCAGTTCTCCAGGGGGTCTCCACTGTCCCTGAAAGATAAATCAAGACTTCCCTCACAGTTTAGTGCTTAGTGTAACCCTTTCCTTGCTGCTGTTATCAGTAATCTTGTCTCCATTTTCAGTGCTGTACTGTAAATCATTCCTCATCACACTGCAGCCTGTTCAGTGCACTTTCTCCAGCACTAAGTAATGGCATAACAGAGAGGAGTATGTGCTGTGATTGGACAGACAAGTGAGGGAAAGGAAGTCCTGTGTGTGTACTACTGGCAAAGAGTCCAGCTCTTGTCCTGCCCCTGAAATTGAGAGATTGAGAAACATCCGTGCACCATAAGGAGGACCCTCAGGGGCCCAATAACAGCAGCGAGAGCCCATAAATCATCTTGTCACCATGCTGAAGGGTTAATCCATGGGATGTGCCGGTCTTAATAAATTCCCTCATTATTGTGCAAGTGGAACTAAAACAATGTATCAAAATGATTGTTTGTGTTTTATCTCCTTTCAGAGAGTGAGGGGTAATAAGGCTTCCCGGCCAATAACTCGTCCTCGGTGCCGTCATGTGATGTCGGGAGATTTGCTCCTCACTGGGAAGATCCGTCTGTTTTGTCTCCGCACCCAACAATAAATTCCGAATTATTTGTGGCTTATTGTCTAAAATAACAACTTGTAGCATTGTGTATGTGAAGAGGAGGGCGAGGAGGAAGAGAAGAGGAGGGGGAGGAGGGGGAGGGAGAAAAGAAGAGGAGGGTGAGGAGGAGAGGAGGGTGAGGGAGAGGAGGGTGAGGAGGAAGAGAAGAGGAGGGTGAGGAGGAAGAGAAGAGGAGGGGGAGGAGGGGGAGGAGGAAAAGAAGAGGAGGGTGAGGAGGAGAGGAGGGTGAGGGAGAGGAGGGTGAGGAGGAAGAGAAGAGGAGGGTGAGGAGGAAGAGAAGAGGAGGGGGAGGAGGAAAAGAAGAGGTGGGTGAGGAGGAGAGGAGGGGGAGGGAGAGGAGGGTGAGGAGGAAGAGAAGAGGAGGGTGAGGAGGAAAAGAAGAGGAGGGGGAGGAGGGGGAGGAGGAAAAGAAGAGGAGGGTGAGGAGGAGAGGAGGGTGAGGGAGAGGAGGGTGAGGAGGAAGAGAAGAGGAGGGTGAGGAGGGGGAGGGAGAAAAGAAGAGGAGGGTGAGGAGGAGAGGAGGGTGAGGGAGAGGAGGGTGAGGAGGAAGAGAAGAGGAGGGTGAGGAGGAAGAGAAGAGGAGGGGGAGGAGGAAAAGAAGAGGTGGGTGAGGAGGAGAGGAGGGTGAGGGAGAGGAGGGTGAGGAGGAAGAGAAGAGGAGGGTGAGGAGGGGCAGGAGGAAAAGAAGAGGAGGGTGAGGAGGAGGGTGAGGGAGAGGTGGGTGAGGAGGAAGAGAAGAGGAGGGGGAGGAGGAAAAGAAGAGGAGGGCGAGGAGGAGAGGAGGGTGAGGAGAAAGAGAAGAGGAGGGTAAGGAGGAAGAGAAGAGGAGGGTGAGGAGTAAGAGAAGAGGAGGGTAAGGAGGAAGAGGAGGATGAGGAGGAGAGGAGGGGGAGGAGGAAAAGAGGAGGGTGAGGAGGAGAGGAGGGTGAGGGAGAGGAGAGTGAGGAGTAAGAGAAGAGGAGGGTGAGGAGTAAGAGAAGAGGAGGGTGAGGAGTAAGAGAAGAGGAGGGTGAGGTAAGAGAAGAGGAGGGTGAGGAGGGGGAGGAGGAAAAGAAGAGGAGGGGGAGGAGGAGAGGAGGAAAAGAAGAGGAGGGGGAGGAGAAGAGGAGGAGGGTGAGGGAGAGGAGAGTGAGGAGGAAGAGAAGAGGAGGGTGAGGAGGAAGAGAAGAGGAGTGTGAGGAAGAGGAGTGTGAGGAGGAAGAGAGGAGGAGGGTGAGGAAGAAGAGAAGAGGAGGGTGAGGAGGAAGAGAAGAGGAGGGTGAGGAGGAGAGGAGAAGGGTGAGGAAGAGAAGAGGAAGTTGAAGAGGAGACGAGGAGGGTGAGGGAGAGAAGAGGAGGGAGAGGAGGAGGGTGAGGAGGAAGAGAAGAGGATGGTGAGGAGGAAGAGAAGAGGAGGGTGAGGAGAAGAGGAGGAGGGTGAGGAGGAAGAGAAGAGGAGGGTGAGGATGAGGAGAAGATGAATAGTACAGTATACAACCTGTATATAGGGCTGTACACACCTGTATATAGTGCCGCATACACCTGTATATATAGTGCAGCATATACCTGTATTTATATTGCAGCACATACCTGTATATAGTACAGTATACACCTGTATATAGTGCAGTATACACCTGTAAATAGCACAGTATACACCTGTATATATCTTAGTATACACCTGTATATAGTGCAGTATACACCTGTATATAGTGCAGTATACACCTGCATATAGTGCAGTATACACCTGTATATAGTGCAGTATACACCTGTAAATAGCACAGTATACACCCTGTATATAGTGCAGTATACACCTGTATATAGTGCAGCATATACCTGTATATATAGTGCAGCATACACCTGTATATAGTGCAGTATACACCTGTATATAGTGCAGTATACACCTGTAAATAGCACAGTATACACCCTGTATATAGTGCAGTATACACCTGTATATAGTGCAGTATACACCTGTAAATAGCACAGTATACAACCTGTATATAGTGCAGTATACACCTGTATATAGTGCAGCATACACCTGTATATAGTGCAGCATACACCTGTATATAGTGCAGCATATACCTGTATATATAGTGCAGCATACACCTGTATATAGTGCAGTATACACCTGTATATAGTGCAGTATACACCTGTAAATAGCACAGTATACACCCTGTATATAGTGCAGTATACACCTGTATATAGTGCAGCATACACCTGTATATATAGTGCAGTATACACCTGTATATAGTGCAGTATACACCCATTTATAGTGCAGTATACACCCATTTATAGTGCAGTATACACCCGTTTATAGTGCAGTATGCACCTGTATATAGTGCAGTATACACCTGTAAATAGCACAGTATACACCCTGTATATAGTGCAGTATACACCTGTACATATAGTGCAGTATACAACTGTGTATAGTGCAGTATACACCCGTATATAGTGCAGTATACACCCGTATATAGTGCAGTATACACCTGTAAATAGCACAGTATACACCCTGTATATAGTGCAGTATACACCTGTACATATAGTGCAGTATACAACTGTGTATAGTGCAGTATACACCCGTATATAGTGCAGTATACACCCGTATATAGTGCAGTATACACCTGTATATAGTGCAGTATACATCTGTATATATAGTGCAGCATACACCTGTACATATAGTGCAGTATACAACTGTGTATAGTGCAGTATACACCTGTATATAGTGCAGTATACACCCGTATATAGTGCAGTATACACCTGTATATAGTGCAGTATACATCTGTATATACCTGTATTTAGTGCAGTGTACACCAGTATATATCTGTATTTAGTGCAGTATACACCTGTATATATAGTGCAGTATACATCTGTATATACCTGTATTTAGTGCAGTGTACACCAGTATATATCTGTATATAATGCAGTATACACCTGTATATAGTGCAGTATACACCTGTATATAGTGCAGCACACACCTGTATATAGTGTAGTATACACCTGTATATAGTGCAGTGTACACCTGTATATAGTGCAGCACACACCTGTATATAGTGCAGTATACACCTGTATATAGTGCAGTGTACACCTGTATATATAGTGCAGTATACACCTGTATATAGTGCATCATACACCTGTATATAGTGCAGTATACACCTGTATATAGTGTAGTATACACCTGTATATATAGTGCAGTATACACCTGTATATAGTGTAGCATACTCCTGTATATATAGTGCAGTATATACCTGTATATAGTGCAGTACACACCTGAATATAGTGCAGTATACACCTGTATATAGTGCAGTACACACCTGAATATAGTGCATTATACACCTGTATATAGTGTAGCATACACCTGTATATATAGTGCAGTATACACCTGAATATAGCACAGTATACACTCTGTATATAGTGTAGTATACACCTGTATATAGCACAGTATACACTCTGTATATAGTGCAGTATACACCTGTATATAGTGCAGTATACACCTGTATATAGTGCAGTATACACCTGTATATAGTGCAGTACACACCTGTATATAGTGCAGTACACACCTGAATATAGTGCAGTACACACCTGAATATAGTGCAGTATACGCCTGTATATAGTGCAGCATACACCTGTATACATAGTGCAGTATACACCTGAATATATAGTGCACTATACACCTGTATATAGTGCAGTATACACCTGTATTCAGCGCAGTATACATCTGTATATATAGTGCAGTATACACCTGTATATAGTGCAGTATACACCTGTATATATAGTGCAGTATACACCTGTATATAGTGCAGTATACACCTGTATATATAGTGCAGTATACACCTGTATATAGTGCAGCATACACCTGTATATACCTGTATTTAGTGCAGTATACACCTGTATATATAGTGCAGTATACATCTGTTTATATAGTGCAGTATACACCTGTATATAGTGCAGCATACACCTGTATATATAGTGCAGTATACACCTGTATATATAGTGCAGTATACATCTGTTTATAGTGCAGTATACACCTGTATATATAGTGCAGCATACACCTGTATATAGTGCAGTATACACCTGTATATAGCACAGTATACACCTGTATATATAGTGCAGCATACACCTGTATATAGCGCAGTATACACCTGTATATAGTGCAGTATACACCTGTATATAGTACAGTATACACCTGTATATAGTGCAGTATACACCTGTATCTAGTGCAGTATACACCTGTATATAGGGCAGTATACACCTGTATACATATATAGTGCAGTATACACCTGTATATATCTTAGTATACACCTGTATATAGTGCAGTACACACCTGTATATAGTGCAGTCCACACCTGTATATATAGTGCAGCATACACCTGTATATAGTGCAGCATACACCTGTGTATAGTGCAGTACACACCTGTACATATCTCAGTATACACCTGTATATAGTGCAGTACACACCTGCATATAGTGCAGTATACACCTGTATATAGGGCAGTATACACCTGTATATAGGGCTGTACACACCTGTATATAGTGCAGAATACACCTGTATATATAGTGCAGCATACACCTGTATATATAGTGCAGCATACACCTGTATATAGTGCAGCATACACCTGTATACATATATAGTGCAGTATACACCTGTATATATCTCAGTACACACCTGTATATAGTGCAGTACTCACCTGTATATAATGCAGTATACACCTGAATATATAATGCAGTATACACCTGTACATATAATGCAGCATACACCTGTATATAGTGCAGTATACACCTGTATATATCTCAGTATACACCTGTATATAGTGCAGTACACACCTGTATATAATGCAGTATACACCTGTATATAGTGCAGTACACACCTGTATATAATGCAGCATACACCTGTATATAGTGCAGTATACACCTGTATATATCTCAGTATACACCTGTATATAGTGCAGTACACACCTGTATATAATGCAGTATACACCTGTATATAGTGCAGTACACACCTGTATATAATGCAGTATACACCTGTATATAGTGCAGTATACACCTGTATATATCTCAGTATACACCTGTATATAGTGCAGTACACACCTGTATATAATGCAGTATACACCTGTATATAATGCAGTATACACCTGTACATATAGTGCAGCATACACCTGTATATAGTGCAGTACACACCTGTATATAGTGCAACATACACCTGTATATAGTGCAGTACACACCTGTATATAGTGCAGCATACACCTGTATATAGTGCAGTACACACCTGTATATAATGCAGTATACACCTGTATATAGGGCAGTATACATCTGTATATATAGTGTAGCATACACCTGTATATAGTGCAGCATACACCTGTATATAGTGCAGTACCCACCTGTATATAATGCAGTATACACCTGTATATATAGTGCAGCATACACCTGTATATAGTGCAGTACACACCTGTATATAATGCAGTATACACCTGTATATAGTGCAGCATACACCTGTATATAGTGCAGTACACACCTGTATATAATGCAGTATACACCTGTATATAGTGCAGTATACACCTGTATATAGTGCAGTATACACCTGTATATAGTGCAGCATACACCTGTATATAGTGCAGTACACACCTGTATATAACCTCTTCTTCCTCAGACTCCCCCGCCCCCTCCTCCTGGTAATTATTAGGACTCGGTGCCTGAGGGATGTGGAGATTATCTTGACGTTTCTCTGTGTGATGTGACATAGCAGAGCCGGATCAGCGCCTGTGAAGTCCAAAGCCCTGGATTTCTACCCCTTCTGTCAGCGCGCACATTAACGTCTATCACTGGGGATAACACAAGGCTCAGACGGGGCCCCCCCTACACATGGCACGGGGCCCCTAATCCTCAAAGTGATGGAGAATCCCGGAGACAATAGAGATTCCCTGTGTGATCAGGTGTGAGGCTACTGCTCTCTGGTATCACCTGCGGATGAATACCACCACCAAAGGGCCCGGTCATGAGCTCATCACATGTTGTGTTTCCCAACCAGGGCTCCTCCATCTGTTGCAAAACTACAACTCCCAGCATCCCCGTTAATGCTTGGCTACTGTTTCCCAGCCAGTGTGCCTCCAGCTATTGCAAGACTACAACTCCCAGCATCCCCCGTTAATGCTTGGCTACTGTTTCCCAACCAGTGTGCCTCCAGCTATTGCATAACTACAACTCCCAGCATCCTCCGTTAATGCTTGGCTACTGTTTCCTAACCAGTGTGCCTCCAGCTATTGCATAACTACAACTCCCAGCATCCTCTGTAAATGCTTGGGTACTGTTTCCTAACCAGTGTGCCTCGTGCTATTGCAAGACTACAACTCCCAGCATCCCCTGTTAATGCTTGTCTACTGCTTCTTAACCAGTGTGCCTCCATCTGTTGCAAAACTACAACCCCCAGCATCCCCCGTTAATGCTTGGCTACTGTTTTCCAACCAGTGTGCCTCCAGCTATTGCAAGACTACAACTCCCAGCATCCCCCGTTAATGCTTGGCTACTGTTTCCCAACCAGTGTGCCTCCAGCTATTGCAAGACTACAACTCCCAGCATCCCCCGTTAATGCTTGGCTACTGTTTCCCAACCAATGTGCCTCCAGCTATTGCAAGACTACAACTCCCAGCATCCCCCATTAATGCTTGGCTACTGTTTCCTAACCAGTGTGCCTCCATCTGTTGAAAAAGTACAACTCCCAGCATGCCCGGAAAACCTTTGGCTACTTTTTCCCAACCAGTGTGCCTCCAGCTTTTGCACAACTACAACTCCCAGCATCCCCTGTTAATGCTTGTCTACTGCTTCTTAACCAGTGTGCCTCCAGCTGTTGAAAAACTACAACTCCCAGCATCCCCTGTTAATGCTTGGCTACTGTTTCCCACCCAGTGTGCCTCCAGCTATTGCAAGACTACAACTCCCAGCATCCCCCATCAATGCTTGGCTACTGTTTCCTAACTAGTGTGCGTCCATCTGTTGCAAAACTACAACTCCCAGCATGCCCGGAAAACCTTTGGCTACTGTTTCCCAACCAGTGTGCCTCCAGCTTTTGCATAACTACAACTCCCAGCATCCCCTGTTAATGCTTGTCTACTGTTTCCTAACCAGTGTGCCTCAAGCTGTTGCAAAAGTACAACTCCCAGCATCCCCCATTAATGCTTGTCTACTGTTTGCTAACCAGTATGCCTCCATCTGTTGCAAAACTACAACTCCCAGCATGCCCGGACAGCCTTCGGCTTTCCGGGCATGCTGGGAGTTGTAGTTTTGCAATTGGTTGCATGTCATTGGTTACCATCTCCCACCATATATGTTTGACACGTGGCCCTAATGGCGTTGTCCCTCACATTTTGGGCCCCTGGTGGTACTTCCCCCCCGCCCCCCAGACTATGGCGCGGAGGTGACGCACCGGAAGGGGTCGGGGGCGTGGGATGAAGAGAACAATGGAGGCCACAGACCTGGCAGAACGAGTTTGTGGAGACGTCTGACTGACAGGAGGATTCTGGGGCCCGTGATTCACGCTCCGCACCTCCGCCGCCTCCTGCGCCGTCTTATCCATTGACAGCGAGAAGAGACGTTGATGCTCATAAATCTGGTATGAAGAACAGGGCGCGGGGATCGGTGACCATCTCTGGCCCTGCTGGGTGTGGCCCCCGACAGACAGGGCTCATTGTGGCCCCCGGGGGCTCCCACTTATCTCAGCACGTGCTCCTTATGTTTCTTTCGTTCTTGACATTTCTGTGACAGACGACTTGAATGTGTCTGACAGCGGCCGCTCCCTCTCCGCAGCCAATGGGGAGCGAGGTGACACACGCGCTCCGGCACACGTGGGAGGACCCGGCTCCTTGTTTTTTGTTTTATTTTTCGTGACTGCCATCTCGTAAGCTCTTTTGATCTCTCACCGCAAAATTGTTGGCACCCGCCAACGCGTTCAGCGAGACATGAAAGAGTCGGCGCGGCAGGTCCCGACAAGTCTGCCTGGCACCCGGCCCCCCTGCAGGACCATTGACGAATTGCCTCAGAAGATACCACCGTGCGGCAGCCCCAAGCCAATGGAAGGCTCCTCCCACTGTGCCGCCTGCACGCCAGACAAGAGAACGAGTCCTCGGGGGGGTTCTTTATGTTTATGGTTTAGAACGCGGTAAAGCGGGAACGTATAAGATTGTGTCTCTAGGAAAGCGGGCGGACAACCAATATGGCGGCCATGACAGTCTAGAACCTAGGTGTCCAACCTGTGGCCCTCCAGCGGTTGCAATAGTACAGCTGTTGGCTGTCAGGGAATGCTGGGAGTTGTAGTTTTGCAGCAGCTGTCGGGCTGCAGGTTGGACATCTAGGGTCTAGAACCATTATTAGGCGTAACCTGCACCTCAAGGGTCCCAATGCAAACCTATTAAAATCCCACCATAAGGACAACATCTACCAGGAGTCTGTACGTTCTCCCCGTGGTCTCTGAGCTCCTCTCACACTCATTGGATTTCGATTAAAAAATTTGTGCAAAAATGTTCTACAGAAGAAGCCGGATTATAATTTTATCTCTGGCCTCCTCCTCTCATTAAGGCCCCTCCCCTTATTATAGCTCCTCCTTGCATTAAGGCCCCTCCCCTTATTTTAGCTCCTCCTCTCATTAAGGCCTCATTGAAGACCCTCCCCTTATTAAGACTCTTCTCCTTATTGAGGCCCCTCCCCTTATAATGGCTCATTATTCTTATTAAAGCCCCTCCCCTTTTAAGGCTCCTATCCTCATTGAGGCCCCTTTCTCATTAAGAATCCTCCCCTCATTGAAGCCCCTCCCCATATTAAGAGTCCTCTCCTCATATTGAGACTCCTCTCCTCATTGAGGCCCCTCCCCTTATTAAGGCTCCTCTTCTTATTGAAGCCCCTCCT
Source organism: Hyla sarda (assembly GCF_029499605.1). Classification (NCBI taxonomy): domain Eukaryota; kingdom Metazoa; phylum Chordata; class Amphibia; order Anura; family Hylidae; genus Hyla; species Hyla sarda. Next base: position 235,179,604 of record NC_079195.1, read on the forward strand.
GTCATTAAGGCTCCTCTCCTCATTGAAGCCCCTCCCCTTAATAAGGCTCTTTTTCTCATTGAAGCCCCTCCCCTTATTAGTGACTCCTATCCTATTTGAAACCCCACCCTTTATTAAGGTTCATCTCCTCATTAAGGACCCTCCCCCTTATTAAGGATCCTCTCCTCATTGAGGCCCCTCCCCTTATTAAGACTCCTCTTCTCATTGAGGCCCCTCCTCTTAATAAGGCCCCTCTCCTCATTGAGGCCCCTCCCCATATAAAGGCTCCTCTTCTCATTGAAGCTCCTCCCCTTATTAAGGCTTCTCTCCTCATTGAAGCCCCTCCCCTTATTAAGAATCCTCTTCTCATTGAGGCCCCTCGCCTTAATAAGGCTCCTCTCCTCATTGAGGCCCCTCCCCTTATAAAGGCTCATCTATTCATTGAGGCCCCTTAAATCATTAAGGCTTCTCTCCATACTGAAGCCCCTCCCCTTAAGGCTCCTCTCCTCATTGAAGCCCCTCCCCTTATTAAGAATCCTCTTCTCATTGAAGCCCCTCCCCTTATTTAGGTTTCTCTCCTCATTGAGGCCCCTTCCCATATTATAGTTTCTCCCCTTACTATATCACTATAATCTACAGATAAACATTTTATACGGATCACTTTAATCTACAGATCGCTATAACCTACAGATCACTATAATCTTCAAATCAATATATTATACAGATCATTATATTATACAGATCACTATAATCTACAGGTCACTATAATCTACAGATCACTATATTATACAGATCACTATATTATACAGATCACTATATTATACAGATCACTATAATCTACAGATCACTATAATCTACAGATCACTATATTATACAGATCACTATATTATACAGATCACTATATTATACAGATCACTATATTATACAGATCACTATATTATACAGATCACTATATTATACAGATCACTATAATCTATAGATCACTATATTATACAGGTCACTATAATCTACAGGTCACTATAATCTACAGATCACTATAATCTACAGATCACTATAATCTACAGATCACTATCATCTTCAAATCAATATATTATACAGATCACTATAATCTACAGATCATTATATTATACAGATCACTATAATCTACAGATCACTATAATCTACAGATCACTATATTATACAGATCACTATATTATACAGATCACTATATTATACAGATCACTATATTATACAGATCACTATAATCTATAGATCACTATATTATACAGGTCACTATAATCTACAGATCACTATAATCTACAGATCACTATAATCTACAGATCACTATAATCTACAGATCACTATCATCTTCAAATCAATATATTATACAGATCACTATAATCTACAGATCATTATATTATACAGATCACTATAATCTACAGATCACTATAATCTACAGATCACTATATTATACAGATCACTATATTATACAGATCACTATATTATACAGATCACTATATTATACAGATCACTATATTATACAGATCACTATATTATACAGATCACTATAATCTATAGATCACTATATTTTACAGATCACTATAATCTTCAAATCAATATATTATACAGATCACTATAATCTACAGATCACTATAATCTACAGATCACTATAATCTACAGATCACTATAATCTACAGATCACTATCATCTTCAAATCAATATATTATACAGATCATTATATTATACAGATCACTATAATCTACAGATCACTATAATCTACAGATCATTATATTATACAGATCACTATAATCTACAGATCATATTATACAGATCACTATAATCTACAGATCACTATAATCTACAGATCATATTATACAGATCACTATAATCTACAGATCACTATAATCTACAGATCATATTATACAGATCACTATAATCTACAGATCACTATATTATACAGATCACTATATTATACAGATCACTATATTATACAGATCACTATAATCTACAGATCATTATATTATACAGATCACTATATTATACAGATCACTATAATCTACAGATCACTATAATCTACAGATCACTATAATCTACCGATCACTATATTATACAGATCACTATAATCTACAGATCACTATATTATACAGATCACTATAATCTACAGATCACTATATTATACAGATCATTATATTATACAGATCACTATATTATACAGATCACTATAATCTACAGATCACTATATTATACAGATCACTATAATCTACAGATCACTATATTATACAGATCACTATATTATACAGATCACTATATTATACAGATAACTATAATCTACAGATCACTATATTATACAGATCACTATAATCTACAGATCACTATATTATACAGATCACTATATTATACAGATCACTATATTATACAGATCACTATATTATACAGATCACTATAATCTACAGATCACTATATTATACAGATCACTATATTATACAGATCACCATAATCTACAGATCACTATATTATACAGATAACTATAATCTACAGATAACTATAATCTACAGATCACTATAATCTACAGATCACTATAATCTACAGATCACTATATTATACAGATCACTATAATCTATAGATCACTATATTATACAGATCACTATATTATACAGATCACTATAATCTACAGATCACTATAATCTACAGATCACTATATTATACAGATCACTATAATCTACAGATCACTATATTATACAGATCACTATATTAAACAGATCACTATAATCTACAAATCACTATATTATACAGATCACTATATTATACAGATCACTATAATCTACAGATCACTATATTATACAGATCACTATATTATACAGATCACTATAATCTACAGATCACTATATTATACAGATCACTATATTATACAGATCACTATATTATACAGATCACTATAATCTACAGATCACTATATTATACAGATCACTATATTTTACAGATCACTATAATCTACAGATCACTATATTATACAGATCACCATAATCTACAGATCACTATAATCTACAGATCACTATATTATACAGATCACTATAATCTACAGATCACTATAATCTACAGATCACTATAATCTACAGATGACTATAATCTACAGATCACTATAATCTACAGATCACTATATTATACAGATCACCATAATCTACAGATCACTATAATCTACAGATCACTATAATCTACAGATGACTATAATCTACAGATCACTATAATCTACAGATCACTATATTATACAGATCACTATAATCTACAGATCACTATATTATACAGATTACTATATTATACAGATCACTATAATCTACAGATCACCATAATCTACAGATCACTATATTATACAGATCACTATAATCTACAGATCACTATATTATACAGATCACCATAATCTACAGATCACTATAATCTACAGATCACCATAATCTACAGATCACTATAATCTACAGATCATTATATTATAAAGATCACTATATTATACAGATCACTATAATCTACAGATCACTATAATCTACAGATCATTATATTATACAGATCACTATATTATACAGATCACTATAATCTACAGATCACTATATTATACAGATCACTATATTATACAGATCACTATATTATACAGATCACTATAATCTACAGATCATTATATTATACAGATCACTATATTATATAGATCACTATAATCTACAGATCACTATAATCTACAGATCACTATATTATACAAATCACTATATTATACAGATCACTATAATCTACAGATCACTATAATCTACAGATCATTATATTATACAGATCACTATAATCTACAGATCATTATATTATACAGATCACTATATTATACAGATCACTATATTATACAGATCACTATATTATACAGATCACTATAATCTACAGATCACTATAATCTACAGATCACTATATTATACAAATCACTATATTATACAGATCACTATAATCTACAGATCATTATATTATAAAGATCACTATATTATACAGATCACTATAATCTACAGATCACTATAATCTACAGATCATTATATTATACAGATCACTATATTATACAGATCACTATAATCTACAGATCACTATATTATACAGATCACTATATTATACAGATCACTATATTATACAGATCACTATAATCTACAGATCATTATATTATACAGATCACTATATTATATAGATCACTATATTATACAGATCACTATAATCTACAGATCACTATATTATACAGATCACTATAATCTACAGATCACTATATTATACAGATCACTATAATCTACAGATCATTATATTATACAGATCACTATATTATACAGATCACTATAATCTACAGATCACTATAATCTACAGATCACTATATTATACAAATCACTATATTATACAGATCACTATAATCTACAGATCACTATAATCTACAGATCATTATATTATACAGATCACTATATTATACAGATCACTATAATCTACAGATCACTATATTATACAGATCCCCATTGTTACGCCGAGCACTCCGGGTCCCTGCTCCTCCCCGGAGCGCTCACGGCGTCTCTCTCCCTGCAGCGCCCCGGTCAGACCCGCTGACCGGGAGCGCTGCGCTGACATTGCCGGCGGGGATGCGATTCGCATAGCGGGACGCGCCCGCTCGCGAATCGCATCCCAAGTCACTTACCCGTCCCGGTCCCCGGCTGTCATGTGCTGGCGCACGCGACTCCGCTCTCTAGGGCGCGCGCGTGCGCCAGCTCTCTGAGACTTAAAGGGCCAGTGCACCAATGATTGGTGCCTGGCCCAATCAGCCTAATTAGCTTCCACCTGCTCCCTGGCTATATCACCTCACTTCCCCTGCACTCCCTGGCCGGATCTTGTTGCCTTGTGCCAGTGAAAGCGTTTAGTGTTGTCCAAAGCCTGTGTTACCTGATCTCCTGCTATCCATATTGACTACGAACCTTGCCGCCTTCCCCGACCTTCTGCTACGTCTGACCTTGCCTCTGCCTAGTCCTTCTGTCCCACGCCTTCTCAGCAGTCAGCGAGGTTGAGCCGTTGCTAGTGGATACGATCTGGTTGCTACCGCCACAGCGAGACCATCCCGCTTTGCGGCGGGCTCTGGTGAAAACCAGTAGCATCTTAGAACCGGTCCATCAGCACGGTCCACGCCAATCCCTCTCTGGCACAGTGGATCCACAACCTGTAAGCCGAATCGTGAAAGTAGATATGGCCATGGATCCCGCTGAGGTGCCGCTGCCAAGTCTCGCTGACCTACCCACGGTGGTCGCCCAGCAATCGCAGCAAATTGCCCAACAAGGACAGCAGCTGTCGCAGCTGACCGCCACGTTACAGCAACTTCTGCCTCTGCTACAGCAGCAACCATCTCTTCCGCCAGCTCCTGCACCTCCTCCGCAGCGACTGGCCGCTCCTAGCCTCCGCTTGTCCCTGCCGGACAAATTTGATGGGGACTCTAAACTCTGCCGTGGATTTTTGTCTCAATGTTCCCTGCATATGGAGATGTTGTCGGACCTATTTCCTACAGAACGGTCTACGGTGGCGTTCGTAGTGAGTCTTCTGTCTGGAAAGGCTTTGTCTTGGGCCACACCTCTCTGGGACCGCAATGATCCTGCCACAGCCACAGTCCAGTCCTTCTTCGCTGAAGTCCGTAGTGTCTTCGAAGAACCAGCCCAAGCTTCTTCTGCCGAAACTGCCCTGCTGAACCTGGTCCAGGGTAATTCTTCTGTAGGCGAGTACGCCATCCAATTTCGTACTCTTGCTTCCGAGTTATCATGGAATAACGAGGCTCTCTGCGCGACCTTTAAAAAAGGCCTATCCAGTAGCATCAAGGATGTGCTGGCCCCACGAGAGATTCCTGCCAACCTGCAAGAACTTATCCATTTGGCCACCCGCATTGACATGCGTTTTTCTGAGAGACATCAGGAGCTCCGCCAGGAAAAAGACTTAGATCTCTGGGCACCTCTCCCACAGCATCCTTTGCAATCTACGCCTGGGCCTCCCGCCGAGGAGGCCATGCAAGTGGATCGGTCTCGCCTGACCCAGGAAGAGAGGAATCGCCGTAGGGAAGAAAATCTTTGTCTGTACTGCGCTAGTACCGAACATTTCTTGGTGGATTGCCCTATTCGTCCTCCACGTCTGGGAAACGCTCGCACGCACCCAGCTCACGTGGGAGTGGCGTCTCTTGGTACGAAGTCTGCTTCTCCACGTCTCACGGTGCCCGTGCGGATTTCTCCTTCTGCCAACTCCTCCCTCTCAGCCGTGGCCTGCTTGGACTCTGGTCCCTCTGGGAATTTTATTTTGGAGTCTTTGGTGAATAAATTCTGCATCCCGGTGACTCGTCTCGTCAAGCCGCTCTACATTTCCGCAGTCAACGGAGTTAGATTGGATTGCACCGTGCGTTACCGCACAAAACCCCTCTTAACGTGCATTGGACCCCATCACGAAAAGATTGAATTTTTCGTCCTTCCCAACTGCACCTCTGAAGTCCTCCTCGGTCTGCCATGGCTCCGGCTTCATTCTCCCACCCTTGACTGGACCACCGGGGAGATCAAGAACTGGGACTCTGCTTGCCACAAGAAATGCCTCTCCTCCCCTCCCAGTCCCGTCAGGCAAGCCTCAGTGTCTCCTCCTGTGCCTGGTCTCCCCAAGGCCTATCAGGACTGTGCCGTGCCTCCTCATGGCCCCCGTCCTGGTGACACCCTGCGCCGTGCCAAGCTTCACCCTCTGCCCTCCCTCCCCATTCCCACTCCTGCTGTACTGCCTGCCTTTGAGGAAACCCTACTATCACTCACGGTGTCCTCGTCCCATGTGAAGCAGTTGCCGGACAAAAAAAGGGGGAGACCTAAGGGGGGGGGTACTGTTACGCCGAGCGCTCCGGGTCCCTGCTCCTCCCCGGAGCGCTCACAGGCGTTTTTTTTCTCCCTGCAGCGCCCCGGTCAGACCCGCTGACCGGGAGCGCTGCACTGACATTGCCGGCGGGGGATGCGATTCGCATAGCGGGACGCGCCCGCTCGCGAATCGTATCCCAAGTCACTTACCCATTCCGGTCCCCGGCTGTCATGTGCTGGCGCGTGCGGCTCCACTCTCTAGGGCGCGCGCGCGCAGCCAGCTCTCTGAGACTTAAAGGGCCAGTGCACCAATGATTGGTGCCTGGCCCAATTAGCCTAATTAGCCTCCACCTGCTCCCTGGCTATATCACATCACTTCCCCTGCACTCCCTGGCCGGATCTTGTTGCCTTGTGCCAGTGAAAGCGTTTAGTGTTGTCCAAAGCCTGTGTTACCTGATCTCCTGCTATCCATATTGACTACGAACCTTGCCGCCTGCCCCGACCTTCTGCTACGTCTGACCTTGCCTCGGCCTAGTCCCTTCTGTCCCACGCCTTCTCAGCAGTCAGAGAGGTTGAGCCGTTGCCGGTGGATACGACCTGGTTGCTACCGCGCCGCAGCAAGACCATCCCGCTTTGCGGCGGGCTCTGGTTAATACCAGTAGCCTCTTAGAACCGGTCCACCGACACGGTCCACGCCAATCCCTCTCTGACACAGAGGATCCACAACCTGTAAGCCGAATCGTGACAACCCATAATCTACAAATCACTATATTATACAGATCACTATAATCTACAGATCACTATAATCTACAAATCACTATATTATACAGATCACTATATTATACAGATCACTATAATCTACAGATCATTATATTATACAGATCACTGTTACGCCGAGCGCTCCGGGTTCCCGCTCCTCCCCGGAGCGCTCGCTTCACCTCCTCCGCTGCAGCGCCCCGGTCACGTCCTCTGACCCGGGGCGCTGCGATCCTGCTGCTAGCCGGGATGCGATTCGCGATGCGGGTAGCGCCCGCTCGCGATGCGCACCCCGGCTCTCCTACCTGACTCGCTCCCCGTCTGTTCTGTCCCGGCGCGCGCGGCCCCCGCTCCCTAGGGCGCGCGCGCGCCGGGTCTCTGCGATTTAAAGGGCCACTGCGCCGCTGATTGGCGCAGTGGTTCCAATTAGAGTTATCACCTGTGCACTCCCTATATTACCTCACTTCCCTTGCACTCCCTTGCCGGATCTTGTTGCCTTAGTGCCAGTGAAAGCGTTCCTTGTGTGTCCCTTGCCAGTGTTTCCAGACCTTCTGCCGTTGCCCCCTGACTACGATCCTTGCTGCCTGCCCCGACCTTCTGCTACGTCCGACCTTGCTTCTGCCTACTCCCTTGTACCGCGCCTATCTTCAGCAGCCAGAGAGGTGAGCCGTTGCTAGTGGATACGACCTGGTCACTACCGCCGCAGCAAGACCATCCCGCTTTGCGGCGGGCTCTGGTGAAAACCAGTAGTGGCTTAGAACCGGTCCACTAGCACGGTCCACGCCAATCCCTCTCTGGCACAGAGGGTCCACTACCTGCCAGCCGGCATCGTGACAGTAGATCCGGCCATGGATCCCGCTGAAGTTCCTCTGCCAGTTGTCGCTGACCTCACCACGGTGGTCGCCCAGCAGTCACAACAGATTGCGCAACAAGGCCAACAGCTGTCTCAACTGACCGTTATGCTACAACAGTTGCTACCACAGCTTCAGCAGTCATCTCCTCCGCCAGCTCCTGCACCTCCTCCGCAGCGAGTGGCCGCTCCTGGGATACGCTTATCCTTGCCGGATAAGTTTGATGGGGACTCTAAGTTTTGCCGTGGCTTCCTTTCCCAATGTTCCCTGCATCTGGAGATGATGTCGGACCTGTTTCCCACTGAAAGGTCTAAGGTGGCTTTCGTAGTCAGTCTTCTGTCCGGAAAAGCCCTGTCATGGGCCACACCGCTCTGGGACCGCAATGACCCCGTCACTGCCTCAGTACACTCCTTCTTCTCGGAAATCCGAAGTGTCTTTGAGGAACCTGCCCGAGCCTCTTCTGCTGAGACTGCCCTGTTGAACCTGGTCCAGGGTAATTCTTCCGTTGGCGAGTATGCCGTACAATTCCGTACACTTGCTTCAGAATTGTCCTGGAATAATGAGGCCCTCTGCGCGACCTTCAAAAAAGGCCTATCCAGCAACATTAAAGATGTTCTGGCCGCACGAGAAATTCCTGCTAATCTACATGAACTTATTCACCTAGCCACTCGCATTGACATGCGTTTTTCTGAAAGGCGTCAGGAACTCCGCCAAGATATGGACTCTGTTCGCACGAGGCGTTTCGTCTCCTCGGCTCCTCTCTCCTCTGGTCCCCTGCAATCTGTTCCTGTGCCTCCCGCCGTGGAGGCTATGCAGGTCGACCGGTCTCGCCTGACACCTCAAGAGAGGACACGACGCCGTATGGAGAACCTCTGCCTGTACTGTGCTAGTACCGAACACTTCCTGAGGGATTGTCCTATCCGTCCTCCCCGCCTGGAAAGACGTACGCTGACTCCGCACAAAGGTGAGACAGTCCTTGATGTCTACTCTGCTTCTCCACGTCTTACTGTGCCTGTGCGGATGTCTGCTTCTGCCTTCTCCTTCTCTACAGTGGCCTTCTTGGACTCTGGTTCTGCAGGAAATTTTATTTTGGCCTCTCTCGTCAACAGGTTCAACATCCCTGTGACCAGTCTCGCCAGACCCCTCTACATCAATTGTGTAAATAATGAAAGATTGGACTGTACCATACGTTTCCGCACGGAGCCCCTTCTTATGAGCATCGGATCTCATCATGAGAGGATTGAACTTTTGGTCCTCCCCAATTGCACCTCGGAGATTCTCCTTGGACTTCCCTGGCTTCAACTTCATTCCCCAACCCTGGATTGGTCCACTGGGGAGATCAAGAGTTGGGGGTCCTCTTGTTCCAAGAACTGTCTAAAACCGGTTCCCAGTAACCCTTGCCGTAACTCTGTGGTTCCTCCAGTAACCGGTCTCCCCAAGGCCTATATGGACTTCGCGGATGTTTTCTGCAAAAAACAAGCTGAGACTCTACCTCCTCACAGGCCTTATGATTGCCCTATCGACCTCCTCCCGGGTACTACTCCACCCCGGGGCAGAATTTATCCTCTCTCTGCCCCAGAGACTCTTGCCATGTCCGAATACGTCCAGGAGAATCTAAAAAGGGGCTTTATCCGTAAATCCTCCTCTCCTGCCGGAGCCGGATTTTTCTTTGTCTCCAAAAAAGATGGCTCCCTACGTCCTTGCATTGACTACCGCGGTCTTAATAAAATCACGGTTAAGAACCGCTACCCCTTACCCCTCATCTCTGAACTCTTTGATCGCCTCCAAGGTGCCCACATCTTCACTAAATTGGACTTAAGAGGCGCCTATAACCTCATCCGCATCAGAGAGGGGGACGAGTGGAAAACGGCATTTAACACCAGAGATGGACACTTTGAGTATCTGGTCATGCCCTTTGGACTGTGCAATGCCCCTGCCGTCTTCCAAGACTTTGTCAATGAAATTTTTCGTGATCTATTATACTCCTGTGTTGTGGTATATCTGGACGATATCCTAATTTTTTCTGCCAATCTAGAGGAACACCGCCGGCATGTCCGTATGGTTCTTCAGAGACTTCGTGACAACCAACTCTATGCCAAAATTGAGAAATGTCTGTTTGAATGCCAATCTCTTCCTTTTCTAGGATATTTGGTCTCTGGCCAGGGACTACAGATGGATCCAGACAAACTCTCTGCCGTCTTAAATTGGCCACGCCCCTCCGGACTCCGTGCTATCCAACGCTTTTTGGGGTTCGCCAATTATTACAGGCAATTTATTCCACATTTTTCTACCATTGTGGCTCCTATCGTGGCTTTAACCAAGAAAAATGCTGATCCCAAGTCCTGGCCTCCTCAAGCAGAAGACTCCTTTAAACAACTCAAGTCTGCCTTTTCTTCGGCTCCCGTGCTCTCCAGACCTGACCCTTCCAAACCCTTCCTATTGGAGGTTGATGCCTCCTCAGTAGGAGCTGGAGCTGTTCTTCTACAAAAAAATCCTTCCGGGCATGCTGTCACTTGTGGTTTTTTCTCTAGGACCTTCTCTCCAGCGGAGAGGAACTACTCCATCGGGGATCGAGAACTTCTAGCCATTAAATTAGCACTTGAGGAATGGAGGCATCTGCTGGAGGGATCAAGATTTCCTGTTATTATCTACACCGACCACAAGAACCTCTCCTACCTCCAGTCGGCCCAACGGCTGAATCCTCGCCAGGCCCGGTGGTCTCTGTTCTTTGCCCGATTTAATTTTGAGATTCACTTTCGTCCTGCCGATAAGAACATTAGAGCCGATGCTCTCTCTCGTTCCTCGGATGCCTCAGAAGTTGATCTCCCTCCGCAACACATCATTCCACCTGACTGCCTGATCTCCACTTCTCCTGCCTCCATCAGACAGACTCCTCCAGGAAAGACCTTTGTTTCTCCACGCCAACGCCTCGGAATCCTCAAATGGGGTCACTCCTCCCATCTCGCAGGTCATGCGGGCATCAAGAAATCTGTGCAACTCATCTCCCGCTTCTATTGGTGGCCAACTCTGGAGACGGATGTTGGGGACTTTGTGCGAGCCTGCACTATCTGTGCCCGGGATAAGACTCCTCGCCAGAAGCCCGCTGGTTTTCTTCATCCTCTGCCTGTCCCCGAACAGCCTTGGTCTCTGATTGGTATGGATTTTATTACTGATTTACCCCCTTCCCGTGGCAACACCGTTATTTGGGTGGTCGTTGATCGATTCTCCAAAATGGCACATTTCATTCCTCTTCCTGGTCTTCCTTCTGCGCCTCAGTTGGCTAAACAATTTTTTGTACACATTTTTCGTCTTCACGGGTTGCCTACGCAGATTGTCTCGGATAGAGGGGTCCAATTCGTGTCTAAATTCTGGAGAGCTCTCTGTAAACAACTCAAGATTAAATTAAATTTTTCCTCTGCATATCATCCCCAGTCCAATGGACAAGTAGAAAGAATTAACCAGATCCTGGGTGATTATTTGCGACATTTTGTTTCCTCCCGCCAGGATGACTGGGCAGATCTCCTTCCATGGGCCGAATTCTCGTATAACTTCAGGGTCTCTGAATCTTCCTCCAAATCCCCATTTTTCGTGGTGTACGGCCGTCACCCTCTTCCCCCCCTCCCTACCCCCTTGCCCTCTGGTCTGCCCGCTGTGGATGAAATTTCTCGTGACCTTTCCATTATATGGAGAGAGACCCAAAATTCTCTCTTACAGGCTTCTTCACGCATGAAGAGGTTCGCGGATAAGAAAAGAAGAGCTCCCCCCGTTTTTTCCCCTGGAGACAAGGTATGGCTCTCCGCTAAATATGTCCGCTTCCGTGTCCCTAGCTACAAGTTGGGACCACGCTATCTTGGTCCTTTCAAAATTCTGTGTCAAATTAATCCTGTCTCTTATAAACTTCTTCTTCCTCCTTCTCTTCGTATCCCTAATGCCTTTCACGTCTCTCTTCTCAAACCACTCATCCTCAACCGTTTTTCTCCCAAATCTGTTCCTCCCACTCCTGTTTCCGGCTCCTCGGACGTCTTCTCGGTCAAGGAGATTTTGGCTGCCAAAAAGGTCAGAGGAAAAAATTTTTTTTTAGTAGACTGGGAGGGTTGTGGTCCTGAAGAGAGATCCTGGGAACCTGAGGACAACATCCTTGACAAAAGTCTGCTCCTCAGGTTCTCAGGCTCCAAGAAGAGGGGGAGACCCAAGGGGGGGGGGTACTGTTACGCCGAGCGCTCCGGGTTCCCGCTCCTCCCCGGAGCGCTCGCTTCACCTCCTCCGCTGCAGCGCCCCGGTCACGTCCTCTGACCCGGGGCGCTGCGATCCTGCTGCTAGCCGGGATGCGATTCGCGATGCGGGTAGCGCCCGCTCGCGATGCGCACCCCGGCTCTCCTACCTGACTCGCTCCCCGTCTGTTCTGTCCCGGCGCGCGCGGCCCCGCTCCCTAGGGCGCGCGCGCGCCGGGTCTCTGCGATTTAAAGGGCCACTGCGCCGCTGATTGGCGCAGTGGTTCCAATTAGAGTTATCACCTGTGCACTCCCTATATTACCTCACTTCCCTTGCACTCCCTTGCCGGATCTTGTTGCCTTAGTGCCAGTGAAAGCGTTCCTTGTGTGTCCCTTGCCAGTGTTTCCAGACCTTCTGCCGTTGCCCCTGACTACGATCCTTGCTGCCTGCCCCGACCTTCTGCTACGTCCGACCTTGCTTCTGCCTACTCCCTTGTACCGCGCCTATCTTCAGCAGCCAGAGAGGTGAGCCGTTGCTAGTGGATACGACCTGGTCACTACCGCCGCAGCAAGACCATCCCGCTTTGCGGCGGGCTCTGGTGAAAACCAGTAGTGGCTTAGAACCGGTCCACTAGCACGGTCCACGCCAATCCCTCTCTGGCACAGAGGGTCCACTACCTGCCAGCCGGCATCGTGACAATCACTACATTATACAGATCACTATAATCTACAGATCACTATATTATACAGATCATTATATTATACAGATCACTATAATCTACAGATCATTATATTATACAGATCACTATAATCTACAGATCACTATATTATACAGATCATTATATTATACAGATCACTATAATCTACAGATCACTATATTATACAAATCACTATATTATACAGATCACTATATTATACAGATCACTATATTATACAGATCACTATAATCTACAAATCACTATAATCTACAGATCACTATAATCTACAGATCACTATAATCTACAAATCACTATATTATACAGATCACTATATTATACAAATCACTATAATCTACAGATCACTATATTATACAGATCACTATATTATACAGATCACTATATTATACAAATCACTATAATCTACAGATCACTATATTATACAGATCACTATATTATACAGATCACTATATAATACAAATCACTATAATCTACAGATCACTATAATCTACAGATCACTATAATCTACAGATCACTATATTATACAGATCACTATAATCTACAGATCACTATATTATACAGATGACTATATTATACAGATCACTATAATCTACAGATCACTATAATCTACAGATCATTATTAGTGTTGGGCGCGAATATTCACCTTTCAAATTTTTATCGCGAATATCGCAAATTCACGAATATTGCGAATACATTCGCTAGAGATGAGCGAACTTACAGTAAATTCGATTCGTCACGAACTTCTCGGCTCGATAGTTGATGACTTATCCTGCATAAATGAGTTCAGCTTTCAGGTGCTCCGGTGGCTGGAAAAGGTGGATACAGTCCTAGGAAAGAGTCTCCAGCCACCGGAACACCGGAAAGCTGAACTAATTTATGCAGGATAACCATCAACTGCCGAGTTGAGAAGTTCGTGACGAATCGAATTTACTGTAAGTTCGCTCATCTCTAATATTCGCTATATATTCGAAATTGCTAATATTTTCCGCATATGCGCTGTGATTGGTGACTGTGGACTGAGCTGTGATTGGTTACTTTAGATTGAGCTGTGATTGGTTACTATGGACTGAGCTGTGATTGATTACTATGGACTGAGCTGTGATTGGTTACTTTAGATTGAGCTGTGGTTACTATGGACTGAGCTGTGATTGATTACTATGGACTGAGCTGTGATTGATTACTATGGACTGAGCTGTGATTACTATGGACTGAGCTGTGATTACTATGGACTGAGCTGTGATTACTATGGACTGAGCTGTGATTACTATGGACTGAGCTGTGATTGGTTACTATGGACTGAGCTGTGATTACTATGGACTGAGCTGTGATCACTATGGACTGAGCTGTGATTACTATGGACTGAGCTGTGATTACTATGGACTGAGCTGTGATTACTATGGACTGAGCTGTGATTACTATGGACTGAGCTGTGATTGGTTACTATGGACTGAGCTGTGATTACTATGGACTGAGCTGTGACTACTATGGACTGAGCTGTGATTACTATGGACTGAGCTGTGATTACTATGGACTGAGCTGTGATTACTATGGACTGAGCTGTGATTGGTTACTATGGACTGAGCTGTGATTACTATGGACTGAGCTGTGATTACTATGGACTGAGCTGTGATTACTATGGACTGAGCTGTGATTGGTTACTATGGACTGAGCTGTGATTGGTTACTATGGACTGAGCTGTGATTGGTTACTATGGACTGAGCTGTGATTGGTTACTATGGACTGAGCTGTGATTACTATGGACTGAGCTGTGATTACTATGGACTGAGCTGTGGTTACTATGGACTGAGCTGTGATTACTATGGACTGAGCTGTGATTACTATGGACTGAGCTGTGATTACTATGGACTGAGCTGTGATTGATTACTATGGACTGAGCTGTGATTACTATGGACTGAGCTGTGATTACTATGGACTGAGCTGTGATTACTATGGACTGAGCTGTGATTGATTACTATGGACTGAGCTGTGATTACTATGGACTGAGCTGTGATTGATTACTATGGACTGAGCTGTGATTACTATGGACTGAGCTGTGATTACTATGGACTGAGCTGTGATTGATTACTATGGACTGAGCTGTGATTACTATGGACTGAGCTGTGATTACTATGGACTGAGCTGTGATTACTATGGACTGAGCTGTGGTTACTATGGACTGAGCTGGGATTACTATGGACTGAGCTGTGATTACTATGGACTGAGCTGTGATTACTATGGACTGAGCTGTGATTACTATGGACTGAGCTGTGATTACTATGGACTGAGCTGTGATTACTATGGACTGAGCTGTGATTACTATGGACTGAGCTGTGATTACTATGGACTGAGCTGTGATTACTATGGACTGAGCTGTGATTACTATGGACTGAGCTGTGATTACTATGGACTGAGCTGTGATTACTATGGACTGAGCTGTGATTACTATGGACTGAGCTGTGGTTACTATGGACTGAGCTGTGATTGGTTACTATGGACTGAGCTGTGATTGATTACTATGGACTGAGCTGTGATTACTATGGACTGAGCTGTGATTGGTTACTATGGACTGAGCTGTGATTGATTACTATGGACTGAGCTGTGATTACTATGGACTGAGCTGTGATTACTATGGACTGAGCGGTGATTACTATGGACTGAGCTGTGGTTACTATGGACTGAGCTGTGATTACTATGGACTGAGCTGTGATTACTATGGACTGAGCTGTGATTACTATGGACTGAGCTGTGATTACTATGGACTGAGCTGTGATTACTATGGACTGAGCTGTGATTGGTTACTATGGACTGAGCTGTGATTGGTTACTATGGACTGAGCTGTGATTGGTTACTATGGACTGAGCTGTGATTACTATGGACTGAGCTGTGGTTACTATGGACTGAGCTGTGATTACTATGGACTGAGCTGTGGTTACTATGGACTGAGCTGTGATTACTATGGACTGAGCTGTGATTACTATGGACTGAGCTGTGATTACTATGGACTGAGCTGGGATTACTATGGACTGAGCTGTGATTACTATGGACTGAGCTGTGATTACTATGGACTGAGCTGTGATTACTATGGACTGAGCTGTGATTACTATGGACTGAGCTGTGATTGGTTACTATGGACTGAGCTGTGATTGGTTACTATGGACTGAGCTGTGATTGGTTACTATGGACTGAGCTGTGATTACTATGGACTGAGCTGTGATTGGTTACTATGGACTGAGCTGTGATTACTATGGACTGAGCTGTGATTACTATGGACTGAGCTGTGATCACTATGGACTGAGCTGTGGTTACTATGGACTGAGCTGTGATTACTATGGACTGAGCTGTGATTACTATGGACTGAGCTGTGATTACTATGGACTGAGCTGTGATTACTATGGACTGAGCTGTGATTACTATGGACTGAGCTGTGATTACTATGGACTGATCTGTGATTACTATGGACTGAGCTGTGATTGATTACTATGGACTGAGCTGTGATTACTATGGACTGAGCTGTGATTGGTTACTATGGACTGAGCTGTGATTACTATGGACTGAGCTGTGATTACTATGGACTGAGCTGTGATTACTATGGACTGAGCTGTGATTGATTACTATGGACTGAGCTGTGGTTACTATGGACTGAGCTGTGATTACTATGGACTGAGCTGTGATTACTATGGACTGAGCTGTGATTACTATGGACTGAGCTGTGATTACTATGGACTGATCTGTGATTACTATGGACTGAGCTGTGATTACTATGGACTGAGCTGTGATTGATTACTATGGACTGAGCTGTGATTACTATGGACTGAGCTGTGATTGATTACTATGGACTGAGCTGTGATTACTATGGACTGAGCTGTGATTACTATGGACTGAGCTGTGATTACTATGGACTGAGCTGTGATTACTATGGACTGAGCTGTGATTACTATGGACTGAGCTGTGATTACTATGGACTGAGCTGTGATTACTATGGACTGAGCTGTGATTACTATGGACTGAGCTGTGATTACTATGGACTGAGCTGTGATTACTATGGACTGAGCTGTGATTACTATGGACTGAGCTGTGATTACTATGGACTGAGCTGTGATTACTATGGACTGATCTGTGATTACTATGGACTGAGCTGTGATTGATTACTATGGACTGAGCTGTGATTACTATGGACTGAGCTGTGATTGGTTACTATGGACTGAGCTGTGATTACTATGGACTGAGCTGTGATTACTATGGACTGAGCTGTGATTACTATGGACTGAGCTGTGATTGATTACTATGGACTGAGCTGTGGTTACTATGGACTGAGCTGTGATTACTATGGACTGAGCTGTGATTACTATGGACTGAGCTGTGATTACTATGGACTGAGCTGTGATTACTATGGACTGATCTGTGATTACTATGGACTGAGCTGTGATTGATTACTATGGACTGAGCTGTGATTACTATGGACTGAGCTGTGATTGATTACTATGGACTGAGCTGTGATTACTATGGACTGAGCTGTGATTGATTACTATGGACTGAGCTGTGATTACTATGGACTGAGCTGTGATTACTATGGACTGAGCTGTGATTACTATGGACTGAGCTGTGGTTACTATGGACTGAGCTGTGATTACTATGGACTGAGCTGTGATTACTATGGACTGAGCTGTGATTACTATGGACTGAGCTGTGATTACTATGGACTGAGCTGTGATTACTATGGACTGAGCTGTGATTACTATGGACTGAGCTGTGATTACTATGGACTGAGCTGTGATTACTATGGACTGAGCTGTGATTGGTTACTATGGACTGAGCTGTGATTACTATGGACTGAGCTGTGGTTACTATGGACTGAGCTGTGATTACTATGGACTGAGCTGTGATTACTATGGACTGAGCTGTGATTGGTTACTATGGACTGAGCTGTGATTACTATGGACTGAGCTGTGATTACTCTGGACTGAGCTGTGATTACTATGGACTGAGCTGTGATTACTATGGACTGAGCTGTGATTACTATGGACTGAGCTGTGATTACTATGGACTGAGCTGTGATTGGTTACTATGGACTGAGCTGTGGTTGGTTACTATGGATTGAGCTGTGATTGATTACTATGGACTGAGCTGTGATTACTATGGACTGAGCTGTGATTACTATGGACTGAGCTGTGATTACTATGGACTGAGCTGTGATTACTATGGACTGAGCTGTGATTACTATGGACTGAGCTGTGATTGGTTACTATGGACTGAGCTGTGATTGGTTACTATGGACTGAGCTGTGATTACTATGGACTGAGCTGTGATTGGTTACTATAGACTGAGCTGTGATTACTATGGACTGAGCTGTGATTACTATGGACTGAGCTGTGATTACTATGGACTGAGCTGTGATTACTATGGACTGAGCTGTGATTACTATGGACTGAGCTGTGATTACTATGGACTGAGCTGTGATTGATTACTATGGACTGAGCTGTTATTACTATGGACTGAGCTGTGATTACTATGGACTGAGCTGTGATTACTATGGACTGAGCTGTGATTACTATGGACTGAGCTGTGATTACTATGGACTGAGCTGTGATTGATTACTATGGACTGAGCTGTGATTACTATGGACTGAGCTGTGATTACTATGGACTGAGCTGTGATTACTATGGACTGAGCTGTGATTACTATGGACTGAGCTGTGATTACTATGGACTGAGCTGTGATTACTATGGACTGAGCTGTGATTGATTACTATGGACTGAGCTGTGATTGGTTACTATGGACTGAGCTGTGATTACTATGGACTGAGCTGTGATTGGTTACTATGGACTGAGCTGTGATTGATTACTATGGACTGAGCTGTGATTACTATGGACTGAGCTGTGATTACTATGGACTGAGCTGTGATTGGTTACTATGGACTGAGCTGTGATTGATTACTATGGACTGAGCTGTGATTACTATGGACTGAGCTGTGATTGGTTACTATGGACTGATCTGTGATTACTATGGACTGAGCTGTGATTGATTACTATGGACTGAGCTGTGGTTACTATGGACTGAGCTGTGATTACTATGGACTGAGCTGTGATTACTATGGACTGAGCTGTGATTGGTTACTATGGACTGAGCTGTGATTGGTTACTATGGACTGAGCTGTGATTACTATGGACTGAGCTGTGATTACTATGGACTGAGCTGTGATTACTATGGACTGAGCTGTGATTACTATGGACTGAGCTGTGGTTACTATGGACTGAGCTGTGATTACTATGGACTGAGCTGTGATTGGTTACTATGGACTGAGCTGTGATTGGTTACTATGGACTGAGCTGTGATTACTATGGACTGAGCTGTGATTACTATGGACTGAGCTGTGATTACTATGGACTGAGCTGTGATTACTATGGACTGAGCTGTGATTACTATGGACTGAGCTGTGATTACTATGGACTGAGCGGTGATTACTATGGACTGAGCTGTGATTACTATGGACTGAGCTGTGATTACTATGGACTGAGCTGTGATTACTATGGACTGAGCTGTGATTACTATGGACTGAGCTGTGATTGGTTACTATGGACTGAGCTGTGATTACTATGGACTGAGCTGTGATTACTATGGACTGAGCTGTGATTGATTACTATGGACTGAGCTGTGATTGATTACTATGGACTGAGCTGTGATTACTATGGACTGAGCTGTGATTACTATGGACTGAGCTGTGATTACTATGGACTGAGCTGTGATTACTATGGACTGAGCTGTGATTGGTTACTATGGACTGAGCTGTGATTGATTACTATGGACTGAGCTGTGATTGGTTACTATGGACTGAGCTGTGATTACTATGGACTGAGCTGTGATTGGTTACTATGGACTGAGCTGTGATTGATTACTATGGACTGAGCTGTGATTACTATGGACTGAGCTGTGATTACTATGGACTGAGCTGTGATTGGTTACTATGGACTGAGCTGTGATTACTATGGACTGAGCTGTGATTGATTACTATGGACTGAGCTGTGATTGATTACTATGGACTGAGCTGTGATTACTATGGACTGAGCTGTGATTGGTTACTATGGACTGAGCTGTGATTACTATGGACTGAGCTGTGATTACTATGGACTGAGCTGTGATTACTATGGACTGAGCTGTGATTGATTACTATGGACTGAGCTGTGGTTACTATGGACTGAGCTGTGATTACTATGGACTGAGCTGTGATTACTATGGACTGAGCTGTGATTGGTTACTATGGACTGAGCTGTGATTGGTTACTATGGACTGAGCTGTGATTACTATGGACTGAGCTGTGATTACTATGGACTGAGCTGTGATTACTATGGACTGAGCTGTGATTGGTTACTATGGACTGAGCTGTGATTACTATGGACTGAGCTGTGATTGGTTACTATGGACTGAGCTGTGATTACTATGGACTGAGCTGTGATTACTATGGACTGAGCTGTGATTGGTTACTATGGACTGAGCTGTGGTTACTATGGACTGAGCTGTGATTGATTACTATGGACTGAGCTGTGATTGATTACTATGGACTGAGCTGTGATTGATTACTATGGACTGAGCTGTGATTGGTTACTATGGACTGAGCTGTGATTGGTTACTATGGACTGAGCTGTGATTGGTTACTATGGACTGAGCTGTGATTACTATGGACTGAGCTGTTATTGGTTACTATGGACTAAGCTGTGATTGCTATGGACTGAGCTGTGGTTACTATGGACTGAGCTGTGATTACTATGGACTGAGCTGTGATTACTATGGACTGAGCTGTGATTACTATGGACTGAGCTGTGATTACTATGGACTGAGCTGTGATTACTATGGACTGAGCTGTGGTTACTATGGACTGAGCTGTGATTACTATGGACTGAGCTGTGATTGGTTACTATGGACTGAGCTGTGATTACTATGGACTGAGCTGTGATTGGTTACTATGGACTGAGCTGTGATTACTATGGACTGAGCTGTGATTACTATGGACTGAGCGGTGATTACTATGGACTGAGCTGTGATTACTATGGACTAAGCTGTGATTGGTAACTATGGACTGAGCTGTGATTACTATGGACTGAGCTGTGATTACTATGGACTGAGCTGTGATTACTATGGACTGAGCTGTGATTACTATGGACTGAGCTGTGGTTACTATGGACTGAGCTGTGATTACTATGGACTGAGCTGTGATTGGTTACTATGGACTGAGCTGTGATTGGTTACTATGGACTGAGCTGTGATTACTATGGACTGAGCTGTGATTGATTACTATGGACTGAGCTGTGATTACTATGGACTGAGCTGTGATTACTATGGACTGAGCTGTGATTACTATGGACTGAGCTGTGATTACTATGGACTGAGCTGTGATTACTATGGACTGAGCTGTGATTGGTTACTATGGACTGAGCTGTGATTGGTTACTATGGACTGAGCTGTGATTACTATGGACTGAGCTGTGATTACTATGGACTGAGCTGTGATTGGTTACTATGGACTGAGCTGTTATTGGTTACTATGGACTGAGCTGTGGTTACTATGGACTGAGCTGTGATTACTATGGACTGAGCTGTGATTACTATGGACTGAGCTGTGATTACTATGGACTGAGCTGTGATTGGTTACTATGGACTGAGCTGTGATTACTATGGACTGAGCTGTGATTACTATGGACTGAGCTGTGATTACTATGGACTGAGCTGTGATTACTATGGACTGAGCTGTGATTGGTTACTATGGACTGAGCTTTGATTACTATGGACTGAGCTGTGATTGGTTACTATGGACTGAGCTGTGATTACTCTGGACTGAGCTGTGATTGGTTACTATGGACTGAGCTGTGATTGGTTACTATGGACTGAGCTGTGATTACTATGGACTGAGCTGTGGTTACTATGGACTGAGCTATGATTACTATGGACTGAGCTGTGATTGGTTACTATGGACTGAGCTGTGATTGGTTACTATGGACTGAGCTGTGATTACTATGGACTGAGCTGTGATTGGTTACTATGGACTGAGCTGTGATTACTATGGACTGAGCTGTGATTGGTTACTATGAACTGAGCTGTGATTACTATGGACTGAGCTGTGATTACTATGGACTGAGCTGTGATTGATTACTATGGACTGAGCTGTGATTACTATGAACTGAGCTGTGATTACTATGGACTGAGCTGTGATTGGTTACTATGGACTGAGATGTGATTGATTACAATGGTCTGAGCTGTGATTGGTTACTATGGACTGAGCTGTGATTACTATGGACTGAGCTGTGATTACTATGGACTGAGCTGTGATTGGTTACTATGGACTGAGCTGTGGTTACTATGGACTGAGCTGTGATTACTATGGACTGAGCTGTGGTTACTATGGACTGAGCTGTGATTACTATGGACTGAGCTGTGATTACTATGGACTGAGCTGTGATTGGTTACTATGGACTGAGCTGTGATTACTATGGACTGAGCTGTGATTGATTACTATGGACTGAGCTGTGATTACTATGGACTGAGCTGTGATTACTATGGACTGAGCTGTGATTGGTTACTATGGACTGAGCTGTGATTACTATGGACTGAGCTGTGATTACTATGGACTGAGCTGTGATTACTATGGACTGAGCTGTGATTACTATGGACTGAGCTGTGATTACTATGGACTGAGCTGTGATTACTATGGACTGAGCTGTGATTACTATGGACTGAGCTGTGATTACTATGGACTGAGCTGTGATTGATTACTATGGACTGAGCTGTGATTACTATGGACTGAGCTGTGATTACTATGGGACTGAGCTGTGATTACTATGGACTGAGCTGTGATTACTATGGACTGAGCTGTGATTGATTACTATGGACTGAGCTGTGATTACTATGGACTGAGCTGTGATTACTATGGACTGAGCTGTGATTGGTTACTATGGACTGAGCTGTGATTACTATGGACTGAGCTGTGATTGGTTACTATGGACTGAGCTGTGATTACTATGGACTGAGCTGTGATTGGTTACTATGGACTGAGCTGTGATTACTATGGACTGAGCTGTGATTACTATGGACTGAGCTGTGATTACTATGGACTGAGCTGTGATTACTATGGACTGAGCTGTGATTACTATGGACTGAGCTGTGATTGATTACTATGGACTGAGCGGTGATTACTATGGACTGAGCTGTGGTTACTATGGACTGAGCTGTGGTTACTATGGACTGAGCTGTGATTACTATGGACTGAGCTGTGATTACTATGGACTGAGCTGTGATTGATTACTATGGACTGAGCGGTGATTACTATGGACTGAGCTGTGGTTACTATGGACTGAGCTGTGATTACTATGGACTGAGCTGTGATTACTATGGACTGAGCTGTGATTACTATGGACTGAGCTGTGGTTACTATGGACTGAGCTGTGATTACTATGGACTGAGCTGTGGTTACTATGGACTGAGCTGTGATTACTATGGACTGAGCTGTGATTGGTTACTATGGACTGAGCTGTGATTGGTTACTATGGACTGAGCTGTGATTACTATGGACTGAGCTGTGATTACTATGGACTGAGCTGTGGATTACTATGGACTGAGCTGTGGTTACTATGGACTGAGCTGTGATTACTATGGACTGAGCTGTGATTACTATGGACTGAGCTGTGATTACTATGGACTGAGCTGTGGTTACTATGGACTGAGCTGTGATTACTATGGACTGAGCTGTGGTTACTATGGACTGAGCTGTGATTACTATGGACTGAGCTGTGATTGGTTACTATGGACTGAGCTGTGATTGGTTACTATGGACTGAGCTGTGATTACTATGGACTGAGCTGTGATTGGTTACTATGGACTGAGCTGTGATTGATTACTATGGACTGAGCTGTGATTACTATGGACTGAGCTGTGATTGGTTACTATGGACTGAGCTGTGGATTACTATGGACTGAGCTGTGATGGTTACTATGGACTGAGCTGTGGTTACTATGGACTGAGCTGTGATTACTATGGACTGAGCTGTGATTGATTACTATGGACTGAGCTGTGATTACTATGGACTGAGCTGTGATTACTATGGACTGAGCTGTGATTGGTTACTATGGACTGAGCTGTGATTACTATGGACTGAGCTGTGATTGTTACTATGGACTGAGCTGTGATTGATTACTATGGACTGAGCTGTGATTGATTACTATGGACTGAGCTGTGATTGGTTACTATGGACTGAGCTGTGATTGGTTACTATGGACTGAGCTGTGATTACTATGGACTGAGCTGTGATTACTATGGACTGAGCTGTGATTACTATGGACTGAGCTGTGATTACTATGGACTGAGCTGTGATTACTATGGACTGAGCTGTGATTGGTTACTATGGACTGAGCTGTGGTTACTATGGACTGAGCTGTGATTACTATGGACTGAGCTGTGATTGGTTACTATGGACTGAGCTGTGATTACTATGGACTGAGCTGTGATTACTATGGACTGAGCTGTGATTACTATGGACTGAGCTGTGATTGGTTACTATGGACTGAGCTGTGGTTACTATGGACTGAGCTGTGATTGGTTACTATGGACTGAGCTGTGATTGATTACTATGGACTGAGCTGTGATTACTATGGACTGAGCTGTGATTGGTTACTATGGACTGAGCTGTGATGGTTACTATGGACTGAGCTGTGATTACTATGGACTGAGCTGTGATTGGTTACTATGGACTGAGCTGTGATTGGTTACTATGGACTGAGCTGTGATTGATTACTATGGACTGAGCTGTGATTACTATGGACTGAGCTGTGATTACTATGGACTGAGCTGTGATTACTATGGACTGAGCTGTGATTACTATGGACTGAGCTGTGATTGGTTACTATGGACTGAGCTGTGATTACTATGGACTGAGCTGTGATTGGTTACTATGGACTGAGCTGTGATTACTATGGACTGAGCTGTGATTACTATGGACTGAGCTGTGGTTACTATGGACTGAGCTGTGATTGGTTACTATGGACTGAGCTGTGATTGGTTACTATGGACTGAGCTGTGATTACTATGGACTGAGCTGTGATTGGTTACTATGGACTGAGCTGTGATTGGTTACTATGGACTGAGCTGTGATTACTATGGACTGAGCTGTGATTACTATGGACTGAGCTGTGATTACTATGGACTGAGCTGTGATTACTATGGACTGAGCTGTGATTGGTTACTATGGACTGAGCTGTGATTGATTACTATGGACTGAGCTGTGATTACTATGGACTGAGCTGTGATTACTATGGACTGAGCTGTGATTGGTTACTATGGACTGAGCTGTGATTGATTACTATGGACTGAGCTGTGATTACTATGGACTGAGCTGTGATTGGTTACTATGGACTGAGCTGTGATTACTATGGACTGAGCTGTGATTACTATGGACTGAGCTGTGATTGGTTACTATGGACTGAGCTGTGATTACTATGGACTGAGCTGTGATTACTATGGACTGAGCTGTGATTACTATGGACTGAGCTGTGATTACTATGGACTGAGCTGTGATTGATTACTATGGACTGAGCTGTGATTGATTACTATGGACTGAGCTGTGATTACTATGGACTGAGCTGTGATTACTATGGACTGAGCTGTGATTACTATGGACTGAGCTGTGATTACTATGGACTGAGCTGTGATTGGTTACTATGGACTGAGCTGTGATTGATTACTATGGACTGAGCTGTGATTGGTTACTATGGACTGAGCTGTGATTACTATGGACTGAGCTGTGATTGGTTACTATGGACTGAGCTGTGATTGATTACTATGGACTGAGCTGTGATTACTATGGACTGAGCTGTGATTACTATGGACTGAGCTGTGATTGGTTACTATGGACTGAGCTGTGATTACTATGGACTGAGCTGTGATTGATTACTATGGACTGAGCTGTGATTGATTACTATGGACTGAGCTGTGATTACTATGGACTGAGCTGTGATTGATTACTATGGACTGAGCTGTGGTTACTATGGACTGAGCTGTGATTACTATGGACTGAGCTGTGATTACTATGGACTGAGCTGTGATTGGTTACTATGGACTGAGCTGTGATTGGTTACTATGGACTGAGCTGTGATTACTATGGACTGAGCTGTGATTACTATGGACTGAGCTGTGATTACTATGGACTGAGCTGTGATTGGTTACTATGGACTGAGCTGTGATTACTATGGACTGAGCTGTGATTGGTTACTATGGACTGAGCTGTGATTACTATGGACTGAGCTGTGATTACTATGGACTGAGCTGTGATTGGTTACTATGGACTGAGCTGTGGTTACTATGGACTGAGCTGTGATTGATTACTATGGACTGAGCTGTGATTGATTACTATGGACTGAGCTGTGATTGATTACTATGGACTGAGCTGTGATTGGTTACTATGGACTGAGCTGTGATGGTTACTATGGACTGAGCTGTGATTGGTTACTATGGACTGAGCTGTGATTACTATGGACTGAGCTGTTATTGGTTACTATGGACTAAGCTGTGATTACTATGGACTGAGCTGTGGTTACTATGGACTGAGCTGTGATTACTATGGACTGAGCTGTGATTACTATGGACTGAGCTGTGATTACTATGGACTGAGCTGTGATTGGTAACTATGGACTGAGCTGTGATTACTATGGACTGAGCTGTGATTACTATGGACTGAGCTGTGATTACTATGGACTGAGCTGTGATTACTATGGACTGAGCTGTGATTACTATGGACTGAGCTGTGGTTACTATGGACTGAGCTGTGATTACTATGGACTGAGCTGTGATTGGTTACTATGGACTGAGCTGTGATTGGTTACTATGGACTGAGCTGTGATTACTATGGACTGAGCTGTGATTGATTACTATGGACTGAGCTGTGATTACTATGGACTGAGCTGTGATTACTATGGACTGAGCTGTGATTACTATGGACTGAGCTGTGATTACTATGGACTGAGCTGTGATTACTATGGACTGAGCTGTGATTGGTTACTATGGACTGAGCTGTGATTGGTTACTATGGACTGAGCTGTGATTACTATGGACTGAGCTGTGATTACTATGGACTGAGCTGTGATTGGTTACTATGGACTGAGCTGTTATTGGTTACTATGGACTGAGCTGTGGTTACTATGGACTGAGCTGTGATTACTATGGACTGAGCTGTGATTACTATGGACTGAGCTGTGATTACTATGGACTGAGCTGTGATTGGTTACTATGGACTGAGCTGTGATTACTATGGACTGAGCTGTGATTACTATGGACTGAGCTGTGATTACTATGGACTGAGCTGTGATTACTATGGACTGAGCTGTGATTGGTTACTATGGACTGAGCTGTGATTACTATGGACTGAGCTGTGATTGGTTACTATGGACTGAGCTGTGATTACTATGGACTGAGCTGTGATTGGTTACTATGGACTGAGCTGTGATTGGTTACTATGGACTGAGCTGTGATTACTATGGACTGAGCTGTGGTTACTATGGACTGAGCTATGATTACTATGGACTGAGCTGTGATTGGTTACTATGGACTGAGCTGTGATTGGTTACTATGGACTGAGCTGTGATTACTATGGACTGAGCTGTGATTGGTTACTATGGACTGAGCTGTGATTACTATGGACTGAGCTGTGATTGGTTACTATGAACTGAGCTGTGATTACTATGGACTGAGCTGTGATTACTATGGACTGAGCTGTGATTGATTACTATGGACTGAGCTGTGATTACTATGAACTGAGCTGTGATTACTATGGACTGAGCTGTGATTGGTTACTATGGACTGAGATGTGATTGATTACAATGGTCTGAGCTGTGATTGGTTACTATGGACTGAGCTGTGATTACTATGGACTGAGCTGTGATTACTATGGACTGAGCTGTGATTGGTTACTATGGACTGAGCTGTGATTACTATGGACTGAGCTGTGATTACTATGGACTGAGCTGTGATTACTATGGACTGAGCTGTGATTACTATGGACTGAGCTGTGATTACTATGGACTGAGCTGTGATTACTATGGACTGAGCTGTGATTACTATGGACTGAGCTGTGATTGGTACTATGGACTGAGCTGTGATTACTATGGACTGAGCTGTGATTGGTTACTATGGACTGAGCTGTGATTACTATGGACTGAGCTGTGATTGGTTACTATGGACTGAGCTGTGATTACTATGGACTGAGCTGTGATTACTATGGACTGAGCTGTGATTACTATGGACTGAGCTGTGATTACTATGGACTGAGCTGTGATTACTATGGACTGAGCTGTGATTGATTACTATGGACTGAGCGGTGATTACTATGGACTGAGCTGTGGTTACTATGGACTGAGCTGTGATTACTATGGACTGAGCTGTGGTTACTATGGACTGAGCTGTGATT
>NC_079195.1:235208584-235306084 GCF_029499605.1 Hyla sarda
TTATATATTATGGAGGGAGATGTATATAGTAAGGGGGAGGATGTATATATTCATGGAGGAGATGTATATATTATAGGGGGAGATGTATATATTATGGGAGGAGATGTATATATTATAGGGGAGATGTATATTATTATGGGGAGATGTATATATTATGGGGGAGATGTATATATTATGGGGGAGATGTATATATTATGGGGGAGATGTAATATATTATGGAGGAAGATGTATATATTATGGAGGAGATGTATATATTATGGGGGAGATGTATATATTATGGGGGAGATGTATATATTATGGAGGAGATGTATATATTATGGGGGAGATGTATATATTATGGAGGAGCTGTATATATTATGGAGGAGATGTATATATTATGGGGGAGATGTATATATTATGGAGGAGATGTATATATTATGGAGGAGATGTGATATATTATGGAGGAGATGTATATATTATGGGAGGAGATGTATATATTATGGGGGAGATGTATATATTATGGAGGAGATGTATATATTATGGGGAGATGTATATATTATGGGGGAGATGTATATATTATGGGGAGATTTTATATATTATGGAGGAGATGTATATATTATGGAGGAGATGTATATATTATGGGGAGATGTATATATTATGGAGGAGATGTATATATTATGGGGGAGATTGTTATATATTATGGAGGAGATGTATATATTATGGGGGAGATGTATATATTATGGAGGAGATGTATATATTATGGAGGAGATGTATATATTATGGGGGAGATGTATATATTATGGGGGATCATGTATATATTATGGAGGAGATGTATATATTATGGGGGAGATGTATATATTATGGGGGAGATGTATATATTATGGAGGAGATGTATATATTATGGGGGAGATGTATATATTATGGGGAGATGTATATATTATGGAGGAGATGTATATATTATGGGGGAGATGTATATATTATGGGGGATCAGTATATATTATGGAGGAGATGTATATATTATGGGGAGATGTATATATTATGGGGGGAGATGTATATATTATGGAGGAGATGTATATATTATGGGGGAGATGTATATATTATGGGGGAGATGTATATATTATGGAGGAGATGTATATAGTATGGGGGATGTATATATTATGGAGGAGATGTATATATTATGGGGGAGATGTATATATTATGGGGAGATGTATATATTATGGAGGAGATGTATATATTATGGAGGAGATGTATATATTATGGAGGAGATGTATATATTATGGGGGATCAGTATATATTATGGAGGAGATGTATATATTATGGAGGAGATGTATATATTATGGAGGAGATGTATATATTATGGGGGATCAGTATATATTATGGAGGAGATGTATATATTATGGGGGAGATGTATATATTATGGGGGAGATGTATATATTATGGAGGAGATGTATATATTATGGGGGAGATGTATATATTATGGAGGAGCTGTATATATTATGGAGGAGATGTATATATTATGGGGGAGATGTATATATTATGGGGGAGATGTATATATTATGGAGGAGATGTATATATTATGGGGGAGATGTATATATTATGGAGGAGATGTATATATTATGGAGGAGATGTATATATTATGGAGGAGATGTATATATTATGGGGGAGATGTATATATTATGGAGGGAGATGTATATATTATGGAGAAGATGTATATATTATGGAGGAGATGTATATATTATGGGGGAGATGTATATATTATGGAGGAGCTGTATATATTATGGAGGAGATGTATATATTATGGGGGAGATGTATATATTATGGGGGATCAGTATATATTATGGAGGAGATGTATATATTATGGGGGGAGATGTATATATTATGGGGGAGATGTATATATTATGGAGGAGATGTATATATTATGGGGGAGATGTATATATTATGGGGGAGATGTATATATTATGGGGGAGATGTATATATTATGGAGGAGATGTATATATTATGGGGGAGATGTATATATTATGGGGGAGATGTATATATTATGGGGGAGATGTATATATTATGGGGGAGATGTATATATTATGGAGGAGATGTATATATTATGGAGGAGATGTATATATTATGGAGGAGATGTATATATTATGGAGGAGATGTATATATTATGGGGGAGATGTATATATTATGGGGGAGATGTATATATTATGGAGGAGATGTATATATTATGGGGAGATGTATATATTATGGGGGAGATGTATATATTATGGAGGAGATGTATATATTATGGGGGATCTGTATATATTATGGAGGAGATGTATATATTATGGAGGAGATGTGTATATTATGGGGGAGATGTATATATTATGGAGGAGATGTATATATTATAGGTTGAGATGTATATATTATGGAGGAGATGTATATATTATGGGGGAGATGTATATATTATGGGAGAGATGTATATATTATAGGGGAGATGTATATATTATGGAGGTGATGTATATATTATGGGGGAGATGTATATATTATGGGGGAGATGTATATATTATGGGGGAGATGTATATATTATAGGTTGAGATGTATATATTATGGGGGAGATGTATATATTATGGGGGAGATGTATATATTATGGAGGAGATGTATATATTATGGGGAGATGTATATATTATGGAGGAGATGTATATATTATGGAGGAGATGTATATATTATGGGGGAGATGTATATATTATGAGGGAGATGTATATATTATGGGGGAGATGTATATATTATGGGGGAGATGTATATATTATGGAGGAGATGTATACATTATGGGGGAGATGTATATATTATGGAGGAGATGTATATATTATGGGGGAGATGTATATATTATGGGGGAGATGTATATATTATGGAGGAGATGTATACATTATGGGGGAGATGTATATATCATGGAGGAGATGTATATATTATGGGGGAGATGTATATATTATGGGGGAGATGTATATATTATGGAGGAGATGTATACATTATGGGGGAGATGTATATATTATGGGGGAGATGTATATATTATGGAGGAGATGTATACATTATGGGGGAGATGTATATATTATGGGGGAGATGTATATATTATGGGGGAGATGTATATATCATGGAGGAGATGTATATATTATGGAGGAGATGTATATATTATGGGGGAGATGTATATATTATGGAGGAGATGTATATATTATGGGGGAGATGTATATATTATGGAGGAGATGTATATATTATGGGGGAGATGTATATATTATGGGGGAGATGAATATATTATGGGGGAGATGTATATATTATAGAGGAGATGTGTATATTATGGAGGAGATGTATATATTATGGAGGAGATGTATATATTATGGAGGAGATGTATATATTATGGAGGAGATGTATATATTATAGGTTGAGATGTATATATTATGTAGGAGATGTATATATTATGGGGGATCTGTATATATTATGGGGGAGATGTATATATTATGGAGGAGATGTATATATTATGGGGGATCTGTATATATTATGGGGGAGATGTATATATTATGGAGGAGATGTATATATTATGGGGGAGATGTATATATTATGGAGGAGATGTATATATTATGGGGGAGATGTATATATTATGGAGGAGATGTATATATTATGGAGGAGATTTATATATTATGGGGGAGATGTATATATTATGGGGGAGATGTATATGTTATGGAGGAGATGTATATATTATGGGGGAGATGTATATATTATGGGGGAGATGTATATATTATAGGTTGAGATGTATATATTATGGGGGAGATGTATATATTATGGGGGATCTGTATATATTATGGGGGAGATGTATATATTATGGAGGAGATGTATATATTATGGGGGAGATGTATATATTATGGAGGAGATGTATATATTATGGAGGAGATGTATATATTATGGAGGAGATGTATATATTATAGGTTGAGATGTATATATTATGGGGGATATGTATATATTATGGAGGAGATGTATATATTATGGGGAGGTGTATATATTATGGAGGAGATTTATATATTATGGGGGAGATGTATATATTATGGGGGAGATGTATATGTTATGGAGGAGATGTATATATTATGGGGGAGATGTATATATTATAGGTTGAGATGTATATATTATGGAGGATCTGTATATATTATGGGGGAGATGTATATATTATGGAGGAGATGTATATATTATGGGGGAGATGTATATATTATGGGGGAGATGTATATATTATGGAGGAGATGTATATATTATGGAGGAGATGTATATATTATAGGTTGAGATGTATATATTATGGGGGAGATGTATATATTATGGAGGAGATGTATATATTATGGGGGATCAGTATATATTATGGAGGAGATGTATATATTATGGGGGAGATGTATATATTATGGGGGAGATGTATATATTATGGGGGAGATGTATATATTATGGAGGAGATGTATATATTATGGAGGAGATGTATATATTATGGGGGAGATGTATATATTATGGAGGAGATGTATATATTATGGGGAGATGTATATATTATGGAGGAGATGTATATATTATGGGGGAGATGTATATATTATGGAGGAGATGTATATATTATGGAGGAGATGTATATATTATGGGGGAGATGTATATATTATGGGGGATCAGTATATATTATGGAGGAGATGTATATATTATGGGGGAGATGTATATATTATGGGGGAGATGTATATATTATGGAGGAGATGTATATATTATGGGGGAGATGTATATATTATGGGGGAGATGTATATATTATGGAGGAGATGTATATATTATGGGGGAGATGTATATATTATGGGGGATCAGTATATATTATGGAGGAGATGTATATATTATGGGGGAGATGTATATATTATGGGGGAGATGTATATATTATGGAGGAGATGTATATATTATGGAGGAGATGTATATATTATGGGGGAGATGTATATATTATGGGGGAGATGTATATATTATGGAGGAGATGTATATAGTATGGGGGATGTATATATTATGGAGGAGATGTATATATTATGGGGGAGATGTATATATTATGGGGGAGATGTATATATTATGGGGGAGATGTATATATTATGGAGGAGATGTATATATTATGGAGGAGATGTATATATTATGGAGGAGATGTATATATTATGGGGGATCAGTATATATTATGGAGGAGATGTATATATTATGGAGGAGATGTATATATTATGGAGGAGATGTATATATTATGGGGGATCAGTATATATTATGGAGGAGATGTATATATTATGGGGGAGATGTATATATTATGGGGGAGATGTATATATTATGGAGGAGATGTATATATTATGGGGGAGATGTATATATTATGGAGGAGCTGTATATATTATGGAGGAGATGTATATATTATGGGGGAGATGTATATATTATGGGGGAGATGTATATATTATGGAGGAGATGTATATATTATGGGGGAGATGTATATATTATGGAGGAGATGTATATATTATGGGGGAGATGTATATATTATGGAGGAGCTGTATATATTATGGAGGAGATGTATATATTATGGGGGAGATGTATATATTATGGGGGATCAGTATATATTATGGAGGAGATGTATATATTATGGGGGAGATGTATATATTATGGGGGAGATGTATATATTATGGAGGAGATGTATATATTATGGGGGAGACGTATATATTATGGGGGAGATGTATATATTATGGAGGAGATGTATATATTATGGGGGAGATGTATATATTATGGGGGAGATGTATATATTATGGGGGAGATGTTTATATTATGGGGGAGATGTATATATTATGGGGGAGATGTATATATTATGGAGGAGATGTATATATTATGGAGGAGATGTATATATTATGGAGGAGATGTATATATTATGGGGGAGATGTATATATTATGGGGGAGATGTATATATTATGGAGGAGATGTATATATTATGGGGGAGATGTATATATTATGGGGGAGATGTATATATTATGGAGGAGATGTATATATTATGGGGGAGATGTATATATTATGGAGGAGATGTGTATATTATGGGGGAGATGTATATATTATGGAGGAGATGTATATATTATAGGTTGAGATGTATATATTATGGGGGAGATGTATATATTATGGGGGAGATGTATATATTATGGAGGAGATGTATATATTATGGGGGAGATGTATATATTATGGAGGAGATGTATATATTATGGGGGAGATGTATATATTATGGAGGAGCTGTATATATTATGGAGGAGATGTATATATTATGGGGGAGATGTATATATTATGGGGGATCAGTATATATTGTGGAGGAGATGTATATATTATGGGGGAGATGTATATATTATGGGGGAGATGTATATATTATGGAGGAGATGTATATATTATGGGGGAGATGTATATATTATGGGGGAGATGTATATATTATGGAGGAGATGTATATATTATGGGGGAGATGTATATATTATGGGGGAGATGTATATATTATGGGGGAGATGTTTATATTATGGGGGAGATGTATATATTATGGGGGAGATGTATATATTATGGAGGAGATGTATATATTATGGAGGAGATGTATATATTATGGAGGAGATGTATATATTATGGGGGAGATGTATATATTATGGGGGAGATGTATATATTATGGAGGAGATGTATATATTATGGGGGAGATGTATATATTATGGGGGAGATGTATATATTATGGAGGAGATGTATATATTATGGGGGAGATGTATATATTATGGAGGAGATGTGTATATTATGGGGGAGATGTATATATTATGGAGGAGATGTATATATTATAGGTTGAGATGTATATATTATGGGGGAGATGTATATATTATGGGGGAGATGTATATATTATGGAGGAGATGTATATATTATGGGGGAGATGTATATATTATGGGAGAGATGTATATATTATAGGGGAGATGTATATATTATGGAGGAGATGTATATATTATGGGGGAGATGTATATATTATGGGGGAGATGTATATATTATGGGGGAGATGTATATATTATAGGTTGAGATGTATATATTATGGGGGAGATGTATATATTATGGGGGAGATGTATATATTATGGAGGAGATGTATATATTATGGGGGAGATGTATATATTATGGAGGAGATGTATATATTATGGAGGAGATGTATATATTATGGGGGAGATGTATATATTATGAGGGAGATGTATATATTATGGGGGAGATGTATATATTATGGGGGAGATGTATATATTATGGAGGAGATGTATACATTATGGGGGAGATGTATATATTATGGAGGAGATGTATATATTATGGGGGAGATGTATATATTATGGGGGAGATGTATATATTATGGAGGAGATGTATACATTATGGGGGAGATGTATATATTATGGAGGAGATGTATATATTATGGGGGAGATGTATATATTATGGGGGAGATGTATATATTATGGAGGAGATGTATACATTATGGGGGAGATGTATATATTATGGGGGAGATGTATATATTATGGAGGAGATGTATACATTATGGGGGAGATGTATATATTATGGGGGAGATGTATATATTATGGGGGAGATGTATATATCATGGAGGAGATGTATATATTATGGAGGAGATGTATATATTATGGGGGAGATGTATATATTATGGAGGAGATGTATATATTATGGGGGAGATGTATATATTATGGAGGAGATGTATATATTATGGAGGAGATGTATATATTATGGAGGAGATGTATATATTATGGAGGAGATGTATATATTATGTAGGAGATGTATATATTATGGGGGATCTGTATATATTATGGGGGAGATGTATATATTATGGAGGAGATGTATATATTATGGGGGATCTGTATATATTATGGGGGAGATGTATATATTATGGAGGAGATGTATATATTATGGGGGAGATGTATATATTATGGAGGAGATGTATATATTATGGGGGAGATGTATATATTATGGAGGAGATGTATATATTATGGAGGAGATTTATATATTATGGGGGAGATGTATATATTATGGGGGAGATGTATATGTTATGGAGGAGATGTATATATTATGGGGGAGATGTATATATTATGGGGGAGATGTATATATTATAGGTTGAGATGTATATATTATGGGGGAGATGTATATATTATGGGGGATCTGTATATATTATGGGGGATATGTATATATTATGGAGGAGATGTATATATTATGGGGAGGTGTATATATTATGGAGGAGATTTATATATTATGGGGGAGATGTATATATTATGGAGGATCTGTATATATTATGGGGGAGATGTATATATTATGGAGGAGCTGTATATATTATGGGGGAGATGTATATATTATGGGGGAGCTGTATATATTATGGGGGAGATGTATATATTATGGGGGAGATGTATATATTATGGAGGAGATGTATATATTATGGAGGAGATGTATATATTATGGGAGAGATGTATATATTATAGGGGAGATGTATATATTATGGAGGAGATGTATATATTATGGAGGAGCTGTATATATTATGGGGGAGATGTATATATTATGGGGGAGCTGTATATATTATGGGGGAGATGTATATATTATGGGGGAGATGTATATATTATGGAGGAGATGTA
Source organism: Hyla sarda (assembly GCF_029499605.1). Taxonomy (NCBI): domain Eukaryota; kingdom Metazoa; phylum Chordata; class Amphibia; order Anura; family Hylidae; genus Hyla; species Hyla sarda. The sequence goes on from NC_079195.1 coordinate 235,217,200, forward strand.
TATATTATGGGGAGGTGTATATATTATGGAGGAGATTTATATATTATAGGTTGAGATGTATATATTATGGAGGATCTGTATATATTATGGGGGAGATGTATATATTATGGAGGAGCTGTATATATTATGGGGGAGATGTATATATTATGGGGGAGATGTATATATTATGGAGGAGATGTATATATTATGGAGGAGATGTATATATTATAGGTTGAGATGTATATATTATGGGGGAGATGTATATATTATGGAGGAGATGTATATATTATGGAGGAGATGTATACATTATGGGGGAGATGTATATATTATGGAGGAGATGTATATATTATGGGGGAGATGTATATATTATGGGGGAGATGTATATATTATGGAGGAGATGTATACATTATGGGGGAGATGTATATATTATGGGGGAGATGTATATATTATGGAGGAGATGTATACATTATGGGGGAGATGTATATATTATGGGGGAGATGTATATATTATGGGGGAGATGTATATATCATGGAGGAGATGTATATATTATGGAGGAGATGTATATATTATGGGGGAGATGTATATATTATGGAGGAGATGTATATATTATGGGGGAGATGTATATATTATGGAGGAGATGTATATATTATGGAGGAGATGTATATATTATGGAGGAGATGTATATATTATGGAGGAGATGTATATATTATGTAGGAGATGTATATATTATGGGGGATCTGTATATATTATGGGGGAGATGTATATATTATGGAGGAGATGTATATATTATGGGGGATCTGTATATATTATGGGGGAGATGTATATATTATGGAGGAGATGTATATATTATGGGGGAGATGTATATATTATGGAGGAGATGTATATATTATGGGGGAGATGTATATATTATGGAGGAGATGTATATATTATGGAGGAGATTTATATATTATGGGGGAGATGTATATATTATAGGTTGAGATGTATATATTATGGAGGATCTGTATATATTATGGGGGAGATGTATATATTATGGAGGAGATGTATATATTATGGGGGAGATGTATATATTATGGGGGAGATGTATATATTATGGAGGAGATGTATATATTATGGAGGAGATGTATATATTATAGGTTGAGATGTATATATTATGGGGGAGATGTATATATTATGGAGGAGATGTATATATTATGGGGGATCAGTATATATTATGGAGGAGATGTATGTATAGTTAGTATGGTTGAAAAAAGACATACGTCCATCAAGTCCAACGAGGGGATTGAAGGGAAGGATGTAAGGGGATAAGGGAAAGGGATGTAGTTTTATAATTCTGCATAAGCATTAATGTTATTTTGTTCCAGGAATGTATCTAATCCTGTTTTAAAGCTGTTAATTGTTCCTGCTGTGACCAGTTCCTGAGGTAGACCGTTCCATAAATTCACAGTCCTCACGGTAAAGAAGGCGTGTCGCCCCTTGAGACTAAACCTTTTCTTCTCCAGACGGAGGGAGTGCCCCCTCGTCCTTTGGGGGGGTTTAACCTGGAACAGTTTTTCTCCATATTTTTTGTATGGGCCATTTATATACTTATATACGTTTATCATATCCCCCCTTATACGTCTCTTCTCAAGACTAAACAATTGTAACTCCTTTAATCGCTCCTCATAGCTAAGATGTTCCAGGCCCCATATTAGTTTAGTCGCGCGTCTCTGCACCCTTTCCAGCTCCGCAGTGTCCCTTTTATGGACAGGTGCCCAAAACTGAACAGCATATTCCAGGTGAGGCCGTACCAATGCTTTATAAAGGGGGAGTATTATACACTATAGACTGTACCAATGCTTTATAAAGGGGGAGTATTATACACTATAGACTGTACCAATGCTTTATAAAGGGGGAGTATTATACACTATAGACCGTACCAATGCTTTATAAAGGGGGAGTATTATACACTATAGACTGTACCAATGCTTTATAAAGGGGGAGTATTATACACTATAGACTGTACCAATGCTTTATAAAGGGGGAGTATTATACACTATAGACTGTACCAATGCTTTATAAAGGGGGAGTATTATACACTATAGACTGTACCAATGCTTTATAAAGGGGGAGTATTATACACTATAGACTGTACCAATGCTTTATAAAGGGGGAGTATTATACACTATAGACTGTACCAATGCTTTATAAAGGGGGAGTATTATACACTATAGACTGTACCAATGCTTTATAAAGGGGGAGTATTATACACTATAGACTGTACCAATGCTTTATAAAGGGGGAGTATTATACACTATAGACTGTACCAATGCTTTATAAAGGGGGAGTATTATACACTATAGACTGTACCAATGCTTTATAAAGGGGGAGTATTATACACTATAGACTGTACCAATGCTTTATAAAGGGGGAGTATTATACACTATAGACTGTACCAATGCTTTATAAAGGGGAGTATTATACACTATAGACTGTACCAATGCTTTATAAAGGGGGAGTATTATACACTATAGACTGTACCAATGCTTTATAAAGGGGGAGTATTATACACTATAGACTGTACCAATGCTTTATAAAGGGGGAGTATTATACACTATAGACTGTACCAATGCTTTATAAAGGGGGAGTATTATACACTATAGACTGTACCAATGCTTTATAAAGGGGGAGTATTATACACTATAGACTGTACCAATGCTTTATAAAGGGGGAGTATTATACACTATAGACTGTACCAATGCTTTATAAAGGGGGAGTATTATACACTATAGACTGTACCAATGCTTTATAAAGGGGGAGTATTATACACTATAGACTGTACCAATGCTTTATAAAGGGGGAGTATTATACACTATAGACTGTACCAATGCTTTATAAAGGGGGAGTATTATACACTATAGACTGTACCAATGCTTTATAAAGGGGGAGTATTATACACTATAGACTGTACCAATGCTTTATAAAGGGGGAGTATTATACACTATAGACTGTACCAATGCTTTATAAAGGGGGAGTATTATACACTATAGACTGTACCAATGCTTTATAAAGGGGGAGTATTATACACTATAGACTGTACCAATGCTTTATAAAGGGGGAGTATTATACACTATAGACTGTACCAATGCTTTATAAAGGGGGAGTATTATGTCCCTGTCCCTGGAGTCCAGGCCTCTTTTGATACATGACAATATCCTGCCGGCCTTGGAAGCAGCAGCCTGACATTGTGCTATTCTGTAGTCTGTGATCTACAAGTCCCCCAGATCCTTCTCTACCAGTGACTCTGACAGTTTAATCCCCCCTAAGACATACGACGCTGCAGGTTATTAGTATACACAGCCCCCCTCTATATACACAGCCCCCCTCTATATACACAGCCCCCCTCTATATACACAGCCCCCCTCTATATACACAGCCCCCCTCTATATACACAGCCCCCCCTCTATATATACACAGCCCCCCTCTATATATACACAGCCCCCCCTCTATATACACAGCCCCCCTCTATATACACAGCCCCCCCTCTATATACACAGCCCCCCCTCTATATACACAGCCCCCCCTCTATATACACAGCCCCCCTCTATATACACAGCCCCCCTCTATATACACAGCCCCCCCTCTATATACAGAGCTCCCCTCTATATACACAGCCATTCCTCTATATACACAGCCCCCCTCTATATACACAGCCCCCCTCTATATACACAGCCCCCCCTCTATATATACACAGCCCCCCTCTATATACACAGCCCCCCTCTATATACACAGCCCCCCCTCTATATATACACAGCCCCCCTCTATATATACACAGCCCCCCCTCTATATACACAGCCCCCCTCTATATACACAGCCCCCCCTCTATATATACACAGCCCCCCTCTATATATACACAGCCCCCCCTCTATATACACAGCCCCCCTCTATATACACAGCCCCCCCTCTATATACACAGCCCCCCCTCTATATACACAGCCCCCCCCTCTATATACACAGCCCCCCTCTATATACACAGCCCCCCTCTATATACACAGCCCCCCCTCTATATACACAGCCCCCCTCTATATATACAGCCCCCCTCTATATACACAGCCCCCCTCTACATACACAGCCCCCCCTCTATATACACAGCCCCCCTCTATATACACAGCCCCCCTCTATATACACAGCCCCCCTAAGACATACGATGCTGCAGGTTATTAGTACCCAGATGCATAACTTTACATTTATCCACATTGAACCTCATTTGCCAAGTGGAGGCCCAGACACTTAGTCTATCCAAGTCATCTTGTAACTTATACACATCCTCTATAGACTGTACCCCCCCCCTCTATATACACATCCTCTATATACACAGCCCCCCTCTATATAAACAGCCCCCCCTCTATATATACACAGCCCCCCCTCTATATATACACATCCTCTATAGACTGTACCGTGCTACAAAGCTTGGTGTCATCTGCAAAGATAGAAACAGAGCTGTTAATACCATCCTCTATATACACAGCCCCCCTCTATATACACAGCCCCCCTCTATATACACAGCCCCCCTCTATATACACAGCCCCCCTCTATATACACAGCCCCCCTCTATATACACAGCCCCCCTCTATATACACATCCTCTATATACACAGCCCCCCTCTATATACACAGCCCCCCTCTATATACACAGCCCCCCTCTATATACACAGCCCCCCTCTATATACACAGCCCCCCTCTATATACACAGCCCCCCTCTATATACACAGCCCCCCTCTATATACACAGCCCCCCTCTATATACACAGCCCCCCTCTATATACACAGCCCCCCTCTATATACACAGCCCCCCTCTATATACACAGCCCCCCCTCTATATACACAGCCCCCCTCTATATACACAGCCCCCCTCTATATACACAGCCCCCCTCTATATACACAGCCCCTCTCTATATACACAGCCCCCCTCTATATACACAGCCCCCCTCTATATACACAGCCCCCCCTCTATATACAGAGCTGTTAATACCATCCTCTATATCATTAATAAATAAATTAAACAGCAGCGGGCCCAGTACTGAACCTTGGGGTCACCACTAATAACCGGGGACCAATCAGAGTACGAATCATTGACCCCCACTCTCTGGGTACGATCCATGATCAGTGTTCAATCCAGTTACAAACTAAAGATTCCAAACCCAAAGACCTTAACTTACCTGTCAGACGTCTGTGAGGGACAGTATCAAATGCTTTAGGGAAATCCAGAGACACTATATACACAGCCATTCCTCTATATACACAGCCCCCCCTCTATATATACAGCCCCCCTCTATATACACAGCCCCCCTCTATATACACAGCCCCCCTCTATATACACAGCTCCCCTCTATATACACAGCCCCCCCTCTATATACACAGCCCCCCTCTATATACACAGCTCCCCTCTATATACACAGCCCCCCTCTATATACACAGCCCCCCTCTATATACACAGTCCCCCCTTTATATACACAGCCCCCTCTATATACACAGCCCCCCCTCTATATACACAGCCCCCCCTCTATATACACAGCCCCCCCTCTATATACACAGCCCCTCTATATACACAGCCCCCCCTCTATATACACAGCCCCCCTCTATATACACAGCCCCCCCTCTATATACACAGCCCCCCTCTATATACACAGCCCCCCCTCTATATACACAGCCCCCCTCTATATACACAGCCCCCCCTCTATATACACAGCCCCCCCTCTATATACACAGCCCCCCCTCTATATACACAGCCCCCCTCTATATACACAGCCCCCCCTCTATATACACAGCCCCTCTCTATATACACAGCCCCCCCTCTATATACACAGCCCCCCCTGTATATACACAGCCCCCCCTCTATATACACAGCCCCCCCTCTATATACACAGCCCCCCCTGTATATACACAGCCCCCTCTATATACACAGCCCCCCCTCTATATACACAGCCCCTCTCTATATACACAGCCCCCCCTCTATATACACAGCCCCCCCCTCTATATACACAGCCCCCCCTCTATATACACAGCCCCCCCTCTATATACACAGCCCCCCTCTATACACAACCATTCCTCTGTCAAGGCTTCTACTCACCTCTTCATAAAAGCAGATTAGATTGGTGACACCTTCTATCCTTAGTAAACCCCTGCTGGCTATCACTTATAATACTATTATCCCCTATGTATTCCTGTATGTAATCCCTTATAAGTCCTTCAAACAATTTACCCACAATGCACGTTAGACTTACCGGTCTATAATTGCCTGGCGAAGACCTAGAGCCCTTCTTGAAGATTGGTACCACATTAGCCTTGCGCCAGTCCCTTGGCACAATACCAGACACCAGAGAATCTCTAAATATCATGAACAAGGGTACAGATATTACTGGACTTACCTCTCTAAGAACTCTTGGGTGTAGTCCATCCGGCCCTGGAGATTTGCTTACATTTATATTACTTAACTTACCTTGTACCATCTCTACATTAAGCCAGTTCAGTACATTACATGATGTGTTACCAGCACTGACCTGTACATGATGTGTTACCAGCACTGACCTGTACATGATGTGTTACCAGCACTGACCTGTACATGATGTGTTACCAGCACTGACCTGTACATGATGTGTTACCAGCACTGACCTGCACATGATGTGATACCAGCACTGACCTGTACATGATGTGTTACCAGCACTGACCTGTACATGATGTGTTACCAGCACTGACCTGTACATGATGTGTTACCAGCACTGACCTGTACATGATGTGTTACCAGCACTGACCTGTACATGATGTGTTACCAGCACTGACCTGTACATGATGTGTTACCAGCACTGACCTGGCCAATGTCAGCTCCTTCTTCCATAGTATATACAGAACTAAAGAACCCATTCAGTAGCTCCGCCTTCTCTTGATCGCCCGTGACAACCTCCCCATTATCATTATTAAGGGGTCCTACATGCTCTGTCCTTGGTTTTTTTGTATTTATATATCTAAAAAAATATTTCGGATTAGTTTTGCTTTCTTTGGCCACCTGTCTCTCATTTAGAATTTTTGCTGTTTTTATTACATTTTTACAGATTTTATTAAGCTCCTTGTACTGTATAAATGTTATCGCTGACCCATCAGATTTGTATTTTTTGAAGGCTATTTTTTTGTTGTTTATTGCTCTTTTAACCTCATTTGTCAGCCATGTAGGATTTAGTTTTAATGGTTTATATTTGTTCCCCTTTGGTATATATTTAGCTGTATAGTTATTTAGAGTTGATATAAAGATGTCCCATTTCCCTTCTGTATCAGTATTTGAGAACCCCTCCCCCAGTCTATATCCTGTAGTGCAGATCTCAGCCCAGGGAAATTTGCCTTTTTAAAGTTATATGTTTTTGCCTTCCCCGCCTGTCTTTGTTTTCTACATTTTAAGTGAAAAGTAACTATATTGTGGTCGCTATTCCCAAGGTTTTCCCGCACAGTTACATTACCAACCAGCTCTGCGTTGTTGGAAATGATCAGATCCCACAAGGCATCACTTCTTGTTGGGTCCTCCACAAACTGGCCCAGAAAATTATCCTGCAATATATTATGGGGGAGATGTATATATTATGGGGGAGATGTATATATTATGGGGGAGATGTATATATTATGGAGGAGATGTATATATTATGGGGGAGATGTATATATTATGGGGGAGATGTATATATTATGGAGGAGATGTATATATTATAGGTTGAGATGTATATATTATGGGGGATCAGTATATATTATGGAGGAGATGTATATATTATGGGGGAGATGTATATATTATGGGGGAGATGTATATATTATGGGGGAGATGTATATATTATGGAGGAGATGTATATATTATGGGGGAGATGTATATATTATGGGGGAGATGTATATAGTATGGAGGAGATGTATATATTATAGGTTGAGATGTATATATTATGGGGGAGATGTATATATTATGGGGGAGATGTATATATTATGGGGGAGATGTATATATTATGGGGGAGATGTATATATTATGGGGGAGATGTATATATTATGGAGGAGATGTATATATTATGGGGGAGATGTATATATTATGGGGGAGATGTATATATTATGGGGGAGATGTATATATTATGGGAGAGATGTATATTAAAACTGCGCCAACTACGCTACACTAATTACTCTATACCTTTGTAAGACTACAACTCCCATCTGGCCTGGATAGCCTTTAGCTGTCTGAGCATGCTGGGAGTTGTAGTCTCTTTACTTTAACCTGCCTCCTTTCACTATAAAACCTAAGCTACGCTAACTACGTTACAATCTTCGCTGGCTATGCTACACTAATGTTATACTATGCAAACTCTACGCTGGTTTCCCTCTCTCCCTGCCTTCTACATTACCCACTATAACTACGTCCTTACACAGCTTTCTACGATCTACTCTGAGCAACTGCGCATGCGCTAACTTACGATAGCCTCCCTATGCTAACTGCAGCGGAGGAAAGCTGCGCATGCGCTTTAAGTTTTCTACAGATTGAGGTAAACTGTACATCACCGGCACATCAGTGACATCCTCAGAGCACAGAGGAAGAGGAAAGAAGAGACAAAGAGGCCGTGCTGAGAGAGCCAACAGAGGAAGAAGATAAGAGCAGCGAGAGGCAAGCAGGCATGCAGCAGCAGTGGAAGACTGTTGGTAATGTGGGGGACTGCTGCTTACCTAATGTGGGGGAACTGCTGTCTAGCTAATGTGGGAAAACTGCTGCCTACCTCATGTGGGGGGGGACTGCTGCCTACCTAATGTGGTGGAACTGCTGCCTATCTAATGTGGGGGAACTGCTGCCTATATAATGTGGGAAAACTGCTGCCTACCCAATGGGGGAAAACTGCTGCCTACCTAATGTGGTAGAACCGCTGCTAATCTAATATGGGAGAACTGTTGCCTACCTAATGTGGGAAAACTGCTGCCTTTCTAATGTGGGGGAACTGCTACCTACCTAATGTTGGAAATGTCTGCCTACCTAATGTGGGAAAACTGCTGCCTACTGAATGTGGTGAAACTGCTGCCTATCTAATGTGGTGGAACTGCTGCCTATCTAATGTGGGAAAACTGCTGCCTACCTAATGTGGGAAAACTGCTGCCTATCTCATGTGGGGGACTGCTGCGTATCTAATGTGGGGGAACTGCTGCCTATCTAATGTGGGGGAACTGCTGCCTACCTAATGTGAGAAAACTGCTGCCCATGTAATGTGGGGGACTTCTGCCCATGTAATGTGGGGGAACTGCTGCCTATTTAATGTGGTGGAACTGCTGCCTACCTAATGTGGGAAAACTACTGCCTATCTAATGTGGGGGACTGCTGCCTATCTAATGTGGGGAAACTATTGCCGAACTAATGTGGGGAACGTCTGCCTATCTAACGTGGGAAAACTACTGCCTATCTGATGTGGGGGAATTGCTGCCTACCTAATGTGGGGGGAACTGCTGTCTATGCAATGTGGGGGAACTGCTGCCTATCTAATGTGGGAAAACTGCTGATTATCTAATGTGGGGGGACTGCTGATTATCTAATGTGGGGGACTGCTGCCTATCTAATGTGGGGGACTGCTGCCTATCTAATGTGGGGGACTGCTGCCTATCTAATGTGGGGGACTGCTGCCTATCTAATGTGGGGGAACTGCTGCCTATCTAATGTGGGGTACTGCTGCGTATCTAATGTGGGGGACTGCTACCTACCTAATGTGGGAAAACTGCTGCCTACCTAATGTGGGGGACTGCTGCCTATGTAATGTGGGGAAACTGCTGCCTATCTAATGTGGGGAATAGAGAAGAAATGAAGAGAGGAAAAAACGGAACCTTGTCTAGGCGCTGTTCGCAGATCCAGGTTAATGAAACACGAATGTGTATGGAAAGTAAAGTGCCCGGAGGCACTGCGTTTATTAATAGAGCTTCCAATGATGCATTTCGGAGGGTATATCCTCCTTCCTCAGCTTGGCATACACACGGTAGCACCAGGGGTGCTATATATGCTAACATAAACACCCACTTAAGGCTGTCTACCTAATATGGGGAACGTCTGCCTACCCAATGTGGGAAAATTGCTGCCTATCTAAACGGGGGGGGGGGGCAACTGCTGCCTACCTAATGTGGTGGAACTGCTGCCTATCTAATGTGGCAGAACTGCTGCCTATCTAATGTGACGTAACTGCTGCCTACCTAATGTGAGAAAACTGCTGCCTATCTAATGTGGGGGACTGCTACCTATGTAATGTGGTGGAACTGCTGCCTACCTAATGTGGGAAAACTACTGCCTATCTAATGTGGGGAAACTGCTGCTTACCTAATGTGAGGAACATCTGCCTATCTAATGTGGCAAAACTGCTGCCTATCTAATGTGGGTGACTGCTGCATATCTAATGTGGGGGGACTGCTGCCTATCTTATGTGGGGGACTGCTGCCTATGTAATGTGGGGGGAACTGTTACTATCTAATGTGGGGAGACTGCTGCCTATGTAATGAGGGGGGACTTCTGCCTATGTAATGAGGGGGGACTGCTGCCTATGTTATGTGGGGGAACTGCTGCCTAATGTGGGGGACTGCTGCGTATCTAATGTGGGGGACTGCTGCCTACCTGATATGGGAAAATTGCTGCCTATCTATTGTGGGGGACTGCTGCCTATCTAATGTGTGGGAACTGATTGATAAAATAATTGTTGGTAAGAATCAAATGTAAAAGTTGTAACAAAACAGTTTTGAACTGCCATGGGGAACTGATGTCGATAAGACCTTCTGTACAGCTGCAATACCCCTATCATGGTCTATTGAGGTGTACAGACTAGTGATGCCGAACGACACCAGAAGAGTATGGTCTGGGACAACCAAATCTCGAATTTTCAATAGGAAACCACTAGTATCTCTAATATATGACTTGGCTGAAAAAACAAAAGATCTTGGTACCTTATCTAACAAGATAGACGTTCAGGATGGAATTCCTGGGTCTACCGGGAGGGCTGGAGAAAGATTTATGACTCTTGTAAGATGTATGTATCCGGTGTAATAGGGTAATTGACTATAAGGAATTCTCTAAGATGTTTATCAATCAGTTTGTCTGCAAAAGTCTGTTCTACTAATCCAGTAACTGTATCGGAGATCTCCTCCTTTATTGGATCCCATTCCGATGTCAAGTAGGTATCGATGTCCTTCAGTTGTCTGTAAATCTTTTTAGAATCCGATGTTTCCATAACCGCGACGGCATCGCCTTTATCATCCGGTTATGGATCGTGTCAGATTATGCGTCAATGTCCTGTCTCTATCCTTGGTTTCCCTGAGGCTTTTAAGGTCCCGACGGACCAAAGACGTGTATGTCTCTAACGGATGTGACAGGATTAAACTATCAAAATCCTTCGGACAGAACATTCTAGCATTTTGTTGTACCGGACGTTCCCTTGCTGTTTCTTGTGTATCAAACCAAACTTTAAAGGGGTACTCCAGCCTTAAAGGGGTATTCCAGGCAAAAACTTTTTTTTTATATATATATCAACTGGCTCCAGAAAGTTTAACAGATTTTTAAATTACTTCTATTAAAAAATCTTAATGCTTTCAGTACTTATGAGCTTCTGAAGTTAAGGTTGTTCTTTTCTGTCTAAGTCCTCTCTGATGACACGTGTCTCGGGAAACGCCCAGTTTAGAAGAGGTTTGCTGTGGGGATTTGCTTCTAAACTGGGCGTTTCCCGAGACACGTGTCATCAGAGAGGACAGAAAATAACAACCTTAACTTCAGAAGCTCATAAGTACTGAAAGGATTAAGATTTTTTTTAATAGAAGTAATTTACAAATCTGTTTAACTTTCTGGAGCCAGTTGATATATATATATAAAACAGTTTTTGCCTGGAATAACCCCTTTAATAAATCTTATCCCCTATCCTTTGGGTGTATGATCGTGGGGGTCCCGCCGCTGGGGACCCCCGCAATCTGTCATTCCGCACTAACCTTTGTGAGCTCTGGGGCCGGAGTATCATGATGTCACCACTCCGCCCCCATGTGATGTCATGACTCCGCCCCCTCAATGCAAGTCTATGGGAGGGGGCGTGACGTTGTCACGCCCCCTCCCATAGACTTGCATTGAGGGGGCGGGACATGATGGGAGGCAAGAAGAGATATTTAAGTCCTTTTCGTTGCTTGTTCTGTTCCTTTTCCTTCCACCCCTTCTCGATGGCTTCCTGTAGGGGTGAGTGGAGGTCGCCCTTGTTCCAAAAAATCTTTTGCTGGTAAAGAAAATGTATCCACATTAGATACTTTCGATTATTCCTCTTCGCCCATTGGGGATTACCGCCTTGATTATCCTAATAATTAAACATGAACTGGTCCCAAGTTTACACTTTGCCTTTCGTATAATCATTTAAATCACAAAACCATTTATTCTTCTTAAATTCCATTATCTCATTTTTTAATTTTGACAAAAACCCTTTATTCTTATCCATATATCAAATTATTCTCCAATCCGGGTAATTTATTCTTAAGAGTATGTTCCGCGAGCGGCGATTCAGCTACATTTGCGTAGTGTGAACATCCGCGAACACTAACAAGTTCCTGTTGTAGATGATCCAAGTTTAAAGGGGTATTACAGGAAAAAACTTTTTTATATATATCAACTGGCTCCAGAAAGTTAAACACATTTGTAAATTACTTCTATTCAAAAAAATCTTAATCCTTTCAGTACTTTTTTGCTGCTGAAGTTAAGTTGTTCTTTTCTATCTAAGTGCTCTCTGATGACACGTGTCTCGGGAACTGTCCAAAGTAGAAGCAAATCCCCATAGCAAACCTCTTCTACTCTGTGCAGTTCCCGAGACAAGCAGAGATGTCAGCAGAGAGCACTATGGCCAGACAGAAAACAAAAACTCAACTTCAGCAGCTGATAATTATTGGAAGGATTAAGGATTTTTTAGTAGAAGTAATTTACAAATCTGTTTAACTTTCTGGAGCCAGTTGATATATCAGTTCCCGAGACAGGTGTCCTCAGAGAGCACTTAGACAGAAAAGAACAACTCAACTTCAGCAGCTGATAAGTACTGAAAGGATTAAGATTTTTTAATACAAGTAATTTACAAATCTGTTTAACTTTCTGGAGACAGTTGGATAACCCCTTTAATTGATGGTGTAGACAAAAAAATCGGCCCTTAACCCCTTAAGGACGTAGCCCATTTTGACCTTAAAGGGGTACTCCGGTTGAAAACTTTTTTTTTTTTTATTAACTGGTGCCAGAAAATTTAACAGAGTTGTAAATGACTTCTCTTAAATAATCTTAATCCTTTCAGTACTTTTTAGCAGCTGTTTGCTACAGAGGAAAATCTTAATTTTTTTTTTATTTCTTTTTTGTCTTGTCCACTGTGCTCTCTACTGACGCCTGATGTCCGTATCAGGAACTGTCCAGAGCAGGAGAAAATCCCCATTGCAAACCTATGCTGCTCTGGACAGTTCCTGACATGGACAGAGGTGTCACCAGAGAGCACTGTGGACAAGACAAAAAAGAAATAAAAAAAGGAAAGAATTTTCTCTGTAGCATCCAGCTGCTAATAAGTACTAAAAGGATTACGATGCTTTAACAGAAGTAATTTACAAATCTGTTTAACTTTCTGGCACCAGTTCATTTAAAAAAAAAATCTGGTAATAGGTAAAAATGTCCCCCAAAATTTTTAACCCTATTTCTCTCAAATAAGGAAATACCTCATATGCCTATGTAAAGTGTTCGGCGGGCGCAGTAGAGGGCTCAGAAGGAAAGGGGCGACAATGGGATTTTGGAGAGTGAATTTTGATGAAATGTTTTTTGGGGGACATGTCACATTTAGGAAGCCCCTATGATGCCAGAACAGCCCCCCCAAAAAATACATGGCATACTATTGTGGACACTACACCCCTCAAGGAACGTAACAAGGGGTACAGTGAGCCTTAACACCCCACAGGTGATTAACACATTTTTGCTAAAAATTGGACGTGAGAATGAAAACTTATTTTTTTCACAAAAATGCTGGTGTTACCCCCAATTTTTCATTTTTACAAGGGTTAAAAGGAGAAAAAGCCCCCCAAAATCTGTAACCCCATTTCTTCTGAGTATGGAAATACCCCATATGTGGATGTCAAGTGCTCTGCGGGCGCACTACAATGCTCAGAAGAGAAGGAGCGCCATTGGGCTTTTGGTGAGAGAATTTGGTTGGAATAGAAGTCGGGGGCCATGTGCGTTTACAAAGCCCCCATGGTGCCAGAACAATGCACCCCACATGTGACCCCATTTTCAAAACTACACCCCTCAGAGAATTTAGTGGGGTGCAGTGAGCATTTACACCCCACAGGTGTCTGACAGATCTTTGGAACAGTGGGCTGTGCAAATGAATAATGTAATTAAATTAAACTGTTCCAAAAATCTGTCAGACACCTGTGGGGTGTAAATGCTCACTGTATCCCTTATTACATTACATGAGGGGTGTAGTTTCCAAAATGGGGTCACATGAGGGGGGTCCATTGTTCTGTCACTATGGGGGCTTTGTAAACACACGTTGGCTTCACTTCCAGCCAAATTCTCTCTCCAAAAGCCCAATGCTCCTTCTCTTCTGAGCATTGTAGTTCGCCCGCAGAGCATTTTACGTCCACATATGGGGTATTTCCGTACTCGGGGGAAATTGCGTTACAAATATTCGGGGGTATTTTTTTCTTTTTGCCTCTTGTAAAAATACAAATATTAATAAATAGCACAATACCCAGGTAGTTCCATGTACAAGAAGTGATAAAAAATCTAAGTACAAAAAATCCAAAACTATAAGTGTGTACTATGTTAAACCTGGTACTATGGGGGGCTTCATATATGAACTCCTGAAAGGTTAGAAACAAACACTAAGAAAATGGAGTCATTTCAAATGAAGTAAAAATTTTATATTTTATTAGAATAGGTTAAAAGGTGACAAAAGGGGAAAAGCTGACATGGGGGGGAAATAGGACAAAAACAATGGCGTCACTACTGCCGGCGCATATAAACATCATAGGTAGTATAACAAAGAGGAAACAGGTAAACTGTACATATTATTAAAGGGACATACAGTATTTTTCGCCGTATAAGACGCACTTTTTCTTCCCCAAAACTGGGGGGGAAGTTGTTGCATCTTATACGGCGAATACACACCTATCGCGGCCGGGACCCGCGGATAATACAGGACATCACCGATCATGGTGATGCCCTGTATTAATCCTTCAGACGCGGCGAAGCTGACCGCCGCGTCTGAAGGGAAAGTGACACTAACCCGGCTGCTCAGTCGGGCTGTTCGGGACCGCCACGGTGAAATCGCAGCGTCCCGAACAGCTTACAGGACCTTACCTGCCTCCTCGGTGTCTGCTCCGTGCCGGGATCCCCTGCATGGCCGGCGCTCTCCTTCGACCTCATCACTTCGTCGCGCACGCCGTCCCATCATCCAATAGGAGCGGCGTGCGTAGCGACGTGATGAGGGCGACGGAGAGCGTGGATCCTGGGGAAGAAGACGTCCGGAGCGTCGGGGACACCACGGGGACGCGGCGACAGCGATGGACGGCGACATCCAGGGCAGCGGTGACGGGTCCGGAGCGGCGGGGACACGTTAGTATTACCTCCTCCAGTGGTCTTCAACCTGCGGACCTCCAGATGTTGCAAAACTACAACTCCCAGCATGCCCAGACAGCCGTTGGCTGTCCGGGCATGCTGGGAGTTGTAGTTTTGCATCATCTGGATGTTCGCAGGTTGAAGATCACTGTTGGGTTCAGAATCTTTTTTTTTCTAGATTTATCACCTTTAACCCCTTAAAGGGGTACTCCACCCCTAGACATAAGATGTCAGATCGCCGCAGTCCCGCTGCTGGGGACCCCGGGGATCGCTGCTGCGGCACCGCGCTATCATTACAGCACAGAGTGTGTTCGCTCTGTGAGTAATGACGGGCGATACGGGGGACGGATGAAGTCATGGCTCCGCCCCTCGTGACATCACGGCCCATCCCCTTAATGCAAGTCTATGGCAGGGGGCGTGACGACCGCCGCGCCCCCTCCCATAGACTTGTATTGAAAGGGGCGGGCCGTGACGTCACGAGGGGCGGAGCCGTGACGTAACGATGCTCCGGCCCCTGTATTGCGCGTCATTACGTGCAGAGCGAACTCACTCTGTGCTGTAATGATAGCGCGGTGCCGCAGCGGCGATCCCCGGGGTCCCCAGCAGCAGGACCGCAGCGATCTGATATCTTATCCCCTATCCTTTGGATAGGGGATAAGATGTCTAGGGGCGGAGTACCCCTTTAAGGACTTTGCAATTCTGACCACTGTCACTTTAAATATTAATAACTCTGATGCTTTTACTTATCATTCTGATTCCGAGATTGTTTTTTCGTGACATATTCTACTTTATGTTAGTGGTAAAATTTTATGGTAACTTGTATCCTTTCTTGGTGAAAAATCCCCAAATTTGATGAAAAAAATGAAAATGTTGCATTTTTCTAACTTTGAAGCTCTCTGCTTGTAAGAAAAATGGATATTCCAAATAATTTTTTTTGGGTTCACATATACAATATGTCTACTTTATGTTTGCATCATAAAAGTGACGAGTTTTTACTTTTGGAGACATCAGAGGCTTCAAAGTTCAGCAGCAATTTTCCGATTTTTCACCAAATTTTCAAACTCCCTATTTTTCATGGACCAGTTCAGTTTTGAAGTGGATTTGAAGGGTCTTCATATTAGAAATACCCCATAAATGACCCCATTATAAAAACTACACCCCCCAAAGTATTCAAAATGACATTCAGTATGTGTATTAACCCTTTAGGTGTTTCACAGGAATATCAGCAAAGTGAAGGAGAAAATTCACAATCTTCATTTTTTACACTCGCATGTTCTTGTAGACCCAATTTTTGAATTTTTACAAGGGGTAAAAAGGAGAAAATGTTTACCTGTATTTGTAACCCAATTTTTCTCGAGTAAGGACATACCTCATATGTCTATGTTAATTGTTCGGCGGGCGCAGTAGAGGGCTCAGAAGGGAAGGAGCGTCAAATGGTTTTTGGGGGGCATGTCACCTTTAGGAAGCCCCTATGGTGCCAGAACAGCAAAAAAAAACACATGGCATACCATTTTGGAAACTAGACCCCTCGGGGAACGTAACAAGTGGTAAAATGAACCTTAATACCCTACAGGTGTTTCACAACTTTTGCATATGTAAAAAAAAAAAAATGTTTTTACCTAAAATGCTTGGTTTCCCAAAAATTTAACATTTTTAAAAAGGGTAATAGCAGAAAATACCCCCCAAAATTTGTAACACAATTTCTCCCGAGTACGGCGATACCCCATATGTGGCCCTAAACTGTTGCCTTGAAATACGACAGGGCTCCAAAGTGAGAGAGCGCCATGCGCATTTGAGGCCTAAGTTAGGGATTGCATAGGGGTGGACATAGGGGTATTCTATGCCAATGATTCCCAAACAGGGGGCCTCCAGCTGTTGTAAAACTCCCAGCATGCCTGGACAGTCAGTGGCTGTCTGGTAATACTGGGAGTAGTTGTTTTGCAACAGCTGGAGGCTCCATTTTGGAAACCGTGGCTTACCAGACGTTTTTCAGTGTTTTGCAACCAGTGTGCCTTCAGCTGTTGCAAAACTACAACTCCCAGCATGCACTGATAGACCGTACATGCTGGGAGTTGTAGTTATGCAACAGCTGGAGGCATGCTACTTTGGCTGGGGATGCTGGGGATTGTAGTTATGCAACAGATGAAGACACACTGGTTTGCTACTTAAATCAGTGTTTCACAACCAGTGTGCCTTCAGCTGTTGCAAAACTACAACTCTTAGCAGTCACCGACAGCCAACGGGCATGTTGGGAGTTGTAGTTATGCAACCAGCAGATGCACCACTACAACTCCCAGCATGCACTTTAGCTGATTGTGCAAGCTGGGAGTTGTAGTTATACAACAGCTGAAGGTACACTTTTCCATAGAAAAAATGTGCCTCCAGCTGTTGCAAAACTATATGTCCCAGCATGCCCATAAGGGAATGCTGGGAGTTGTGGTGGTCTGCCTCCTTCTGTTGCATAACTACAGCTCCCAGCATGCCCTTTTTGCATGGTGGGAGCTGTTGCTAAGCAACAGCAGGAGGCTGTCACTCACCTCCAACTGCTGCTCCACGCCACCGCACACAGGTCAGTCCCTCGCCGCCGCCGCTCCTGGGGCCCCGATCCCAACATTGACGCCGGGGATCGGGGTCCCCAGCGGCCGGGGTCAACTTCCCGCACCCGCTCACGTCCTCCGGAAGAGGGGCGGAGCGGGTTGCTGGAGTGACACCCGCAGCAGGTGCCCTGATTGGTCGGCCTGTAAACGGGCCGACGAATCAGGGCGATCGTGAGGTGGCACCAGTTCCACCTCACCCCTGCTGGCTGTTCAGGGCCGTCAGAGACGAACAGCCAGTAATTCCAGGTCACCGGGTCACTGGAGACCCGATTGACCCGGAATCCGCCACAGATCGGATGGGACATGGGGGGTCACGATGACCTGGGCGATATGCAGCGATGCCTGATGAACGATTTCAGCAGGCATCGGGCACCGGCTCCGCTCCAGATGGCTTCGGGGGCCACGAAAGCACATAACGTTCTCATACGTCATGTGTTCTTAAGGACTCTGAAATGAAGACGTATGAGAATGTCATGAGTCCTTAAGGGGTTAAAATTGGGTGCGTCTTATATCCCGGTGCGTCCTATATGGCGAAATATACGGGTAAGTCTCAAGGTGCATAAAATACAGTATCTACATACGGCCCAATCAGAAGAGCAGACACATAATCAGTGCGAACATTATGTACCTGTGTGATGCCGTAATAAACGCCAATCTCCATTGCGGCGCATGAATCACCAACACCCGGACGCCGCATGTGCTTCTGGGTATCGCGTCAGCTGACTGCGCCATGTGACAACCACATAACGGGCAGTGGGAGACGCGAACCCGGAAAAGGTAAAAGGAGAAAAATCCCCCCAAAATTTGTAGTGCAAATGTTCCCGAGTACTGAAATACCCCATATGTGTCCCTAAACTGTTTCCTTGAAATACGACAGGGCTCCGAAGTGAGAGAGCGCCATGCGCATTTGAGGACTAAATTAGGGATTTGCATAGTGACGGACACGGCAGGAATCCCCAAACAGGGTGCCTCCAGCTGTTACAAAACTCCCAAACCTCCAGCTGTTGCATAACTACAACTCCCAGCATGCACTGACAGACCGTACATGCTGGGAGTTGAAGTGTTGCAACAGCTGGAGACACACGGGTTAGGAAACACTGAGTTAGGAAACACTGATTTAGGAAACATAGTGTTTCCCAACCCGTGTCTCCAGCTGTTGCAACACTACAACTCCCAGCATGTCTGGAGAGCCAAAGGGCATGCTGGCATTTGTAGTTTTGCAACATCTGGAAGTGCACAGTTTGGAGGCCTTTGGGTACCTGGGCATGCTGGGAGCTGTAGTTGTACAAGGCAGCAGTGAAGATCTTCACTGCTGCCTCTGTTTCCGCCACTGCTGCCTGCATTCTGCTGCCGCCAGTCCTCCCCGCCACTGGTCCCCCGCTGTCTGCCGTGGGGAACCGCCACCGCCATCTTTGCCCCGCTCTGCTTGGACTTCCAGAGCGGGCAGAGCGGGGATCTCAAATTTCACCCCAAACCCCCCTGCCCTACGATTTGCCGGTCAGTCCTGACCGGCCAATCGTAGGAGATAGGAGGAGGTGGCAATCGCAGGTGATAGGAGGAGGTGGCAATCGCAGGTGATAGGAGGAGGTGGCAATCGCAGGTGATAGGAGGAGGTGGTAATCGCAGGTGATAGGAGGAGGTGGTAATCGTAGGGGATAGGAGGAGGTGGCAATCGCAGGGGATAGGAGGAGGTGGCAATCGCAGGGGATAGGAGGAGGTGGTAATCGTAGGGGATAGGAGGAGGTGGCAATCGTAGGGGATAGGAGGAGGTGGCAATCGTAGGGGATAGGAGGAGGTGGCAATCGTAGGGGATAGGAGGAGGTGGTAATCGTAGGGGATAGGAGGAGGTGGCAATCGCAGGGGATAGGAGGAGGTGGCAATCGCAGGGGATAGGAGGAGATGGTAATCGTAGGGGATAGGAGGAGGTGGCAATCGCAGGGAATAGGAGGAGGTGCCAATCGTAGGGGATAGGAGGAGGTGGCAATCGTAGGGGATAGGAGGAGGCGGCAATCGTAGGGGATAGGAGGAGGTGGCAATCGCAGGTGATAGGAGGAGGTGGCAATCGTAGGGGATAGGAGGAGGTGGCAATCGTAGGGGATAGGAGGAGGTGGCAATCGCAGGGGATAGGAGGAGGTGGCAATCGTAGGGGATAGGAGGAGGCGGCAATCGTAGGGGATAGGAGGAGGTGGCAATCGCAGGTGATAGGAGGAGGTGGCAATCGTAGGGGATAGGAGGAGGTGGCAATCGTAGGGGATAGGAGGAGGTGGTAATCGTAGGGGATAGGAGGAGGTGGCAATCGCAGGGGATAGGAGGAGGTGCCAATCGCAGGGGATAGGAGGAGGTGGTAATCGTAGGGGATAGGAGGAGGTGGCAATCGCAGGGGATAGGAGGAGGTGGCAATCGTAGGGGATAGGAGGAGGCGGCAATCGTAGGGGATAGGAGGAGGTGGCAATCGTAGGGGATAGGAGGAGGTGGCAATCGTAGGGGATAGGAGGAGGTGGCAATCGTAGGGGATAGGAGGAGGTGGCAATCGCAGGTGATAGGAGGAGGTGGTAATCGTAGGAGATAGGAGGAGGTGGCAATCGCAGGGGATAGGAGGAGGTGGCAATCGTAGGGGATAGGAGGAGGCGGCAATCGTAGGGGATAGGAGGAGGTGGCAATCGTAGGGGATAGGAGGAGGTGGCAATCGTAGGGGATAGGAGGAGGTGGTAATCGTAGGGGATAGGAGGAGGTGGCAATCGTAGGGGATAGGAGGAGGCGGCAATCGTAGGGGATAGGAGGAGGTGGCAATCGTAGGGGATAGGAGGAGGTGGCAATCGTAGGGGATAGGAGGAGGCGGCAATCGTAGGGGATAGGAGGAGGTGGCAATCGTAGGGGATAGGAGGAGGTGGCAATCGTAGGGGATAGGAGGAGGTGGGAATCGTAGGGGATAGGAGGAGGTGGCAATCGTAGGGGATAGGAGGAGGTGGCAATCGTAGGGGATAGGAGGAGGTGGCAATCGTAGGGGATAGGAGGAGGTGGCAATCGTAGGGGATAGGAGGAGGTGGCAATCGTAGGGGATAGGAGGAGGCGGCAATCGTAGTGGATGGGAGGAGGTGGCAATCGTAGGGGATAGGAGGAGGTGGCAATCGTAGGGGATAGGAGGAGGTGGCAATCGTAGGGGATAGGAGGAGGTGGCAATCGTAGGAGATGGGAGGAGGTGGCAATCGTAGGGGATGGGAGGAGGTGGCAATCGTAGGGGATGGGAGGAGGTGGCAATCGCAGGGGATAGGAGGAGGTGGCAATCGTAGGGGATAGGAGGAGGTGGTAATCGTAGGGGATAGGAGGAGGTGGCAATCGCAGGTGATAGGAGGAGGTGGCAATCGTAGGGGATAGGAGGAGGTGGCAATCGCAGGTGATAGGAGGAGGTGGCAATCGTAGTGGATAGGAGGAGGTGGCAATCGTAGGGGATAGGAGGAGGTGGCAATCGTAGGGGATGCGAGGAGGTGGCAATCGTAGGGGATAGGAGGAGGCGGCAATCGTAGGGGATAGGAGGAGGCGGCAATCGTAGGGGATAGGAGGAGGCGGCAATCGCAGGGGATAGGAGGAGGCGGCAATCGTAGGGGATAGGAGGAGGCGGCAATCGTAGGGGATAGGAGGAGGCGGCAATCGTAGGGGATAGGAGGAGGTGGCAATCGTAGGGGATAGGAGGAGGTGGCAATCGTAGGGGATAGGAGGAGGCGGCAATCGTAGGGGATGGGAGGAGGTGGCAATCGTAGGGGATGGGAGGAGGTGGCAATCGCAGGGGATAGGAGGAGGTGGCAATCGTAGGGGATAGGAGGAGGTGGTAATCGTAGGGGATAGGAGGAGGTGGCAATCGCAGGTGATAGGAGGAGGTGGCAATCGTAGGGGATAGGAGGAGGTGGCAATCGCAGGTGATAGGAGGAGGTGGCAATCGTAGTGGATAGGAGGAGGTGGCAATCGTAGGGGATAGGAGGAGGTGGCAATCGCAGGTGATAGGAGGAGGCGGCAATCGTAGGGGATAGGAGGAGGTGGCAATCGTAGGGGATGCGAGGAGGTGGCAATCGTAGGGGATAGGAGGAGGCGGCAATCGTAGGGGATAGGAGGAGGCGGCAATCGTAGGGGATAGGAGGAGGCGGCAATCGCAGGGGATAGGAGGAGGCGGCAATCGTAGGGGATAGGAGGAGGCGGCAATCGTAGGGGATAGGAGGAGGCGGCAATCGTAGGGGATAGGAGGAGGTGGCAATCGCAGGGGATAGGAGGAGGTGGCAATCGTAGAGGTCACCGTGTATATTAGAGGTCGCCATGTATATTAGAGGTCACCGTGTATATTAGAGGTCACCCTGTATATTAGAGGTCACCGTGTATATTAGAGGTCACCCTGTATATTAGAGGTCACCCTGTATATTAGAGGTCACCCTGTATATTAGAGGTCACCGTGTATATTAGAGGTCACTTTGTATATTAGAGGTCACTGTGTATATTAGAGGTCACCCTGTATATTAGAGGTCACCATGTATATTAGAGGTCACCCTGTATATTAGAGGTCACCGTGTATATTAGAGGTCACCGTGTATATTAGAGGTCACCGTGTATATTAGAGGTCACCATGTATATTAGAGGTCACCATGTATATTAGGGGTCACCGTGTATATTAGAGGTCACTTTGTATATTAGAGGTCACCCTGTATATTAGAGGTCACCGTGTAAATTAGAGGTCACCATGTATATTAGGGGTCACCGTGTATATTAGAGGTCACTTTGTATATTAGAGGTCACCCTGTATATTAGAGGTCACCCTGTATATTAGAGGTCACCCTGTATATTAGAGGTCACCATGTATATTAGGGGTCACCATGTATATTAGAGGTCACCATGTATATTAGGGGTCACCGTGTATATTAGAGGTCACTTTGTATATTAGAGGTCACCCTGTATATTAGAGGTCACCCTGTATATTAGATCCTCCATAAGCAAATGACTTGTTCATATTTAGAAGATTCGGAATAAGAACATCTTAAAGAGAGAAAGTGAAACCCTCAGCCGGGACTCTTGGTTTAATATTATTGTTATTGTTATTAGTATTTCTTGATGTTTTACATGTTGAGGTGACTGTTCGGTGTCATATACACAGGTGACACATTGAGTCCTTTCCCATTATTATTATTTATATTTCTTGATTTTATATATTGAGTCTTTTACCTTTTTATTATTATTATTATTATTATTATACTATTACTATCCTCTCCTGTATATCCTCTCCTGTATATCCTCTCCTGTATATCCTCTCCTCTGTATCCTCTCCTGTATATCCTCTCCTGTATATCCTCTCCTGTGTATTCTCTCCTGTATATTCTCTCCTGTGTATCCTCTCCTGTATATCCTCTCCTCTGTATCCTCTCCTGTATATCCTCTCCTGTGTATTCTCTCCTGTATATTCTCTCCTGTATATTCTCTCCTGTATATCCTCTCCTGTATATCCTCTCCTGTATATCCTCTCCTGTGTATCCTCTCCTGTATATCCTCTCCTGTATATCCTCTCCTGTATATCCTCTCCTGTGTATTCTCTCCTGTGTATCCTCTCCTGTATATCCTCTCCTCTGTATCCTCTCCTGTGTATCCTCTCCTGTATATCCTCTCCTCTGTATCCTCTCCTGTGTATCCTCTCCTGTATATCCTCTCCTGTATATCCTCTCCTGTATATCCTCTCCTGTGTATCCTCTCCTGTATATCCTCTCCTGTGTATTCTCTCCTGTGTATCCTCTCCTGTATATCCTCTCCTGTATATCCTCTCCTGTGTATCCTCTCCTGTATATCCTCTCCTCTGTATCCTCTCCTGTGTATCCTCTCCTGTATATCCTCTCCTCTGTATCCTTTCCTGTATATCCTCTCCTCTGTATCCTCTCCTGTGTATCCTCTCCTGTATATTCTCTCCTGTATATCCTCTCCTGTGTATCCTCTCCTCTGTATCCTCTCCTGTGTATCCTCTCCTCTGTATCCTCTCCTGTGTATCCTCTCCTGTATATCCTCTCCTGTGTATCCTCTCCTCTGTATTCTCTCCTGTGTATCCTCTCCTGTATATCCTCTCCTGTGTATCCTCTCCTCTGTCTCCTCTCCTGTATATCCTCTCCTGTATCCTCTCCTGTATATCCTCTCCTGTGTATCCTCTCCTGTGTATCCTCTCCTCTGTATCCTCTCCTGTATATCCTCTCCTGTATATCCTCTCCTGTATCCTCTCTCCTGTATATCCTCTCCTGTATATCCTCTCCTGTGTATCCTCTCCTGTATATCCTCTCCTGTGTATCCTCTCCTGTGTATCCTCTCCTGTATATCCTCTCCTGTGTATCCTCTCCTGTGTATCCTCTCCTGTATATCATCTCCTGTATATTCTCTCCTGTATATCCTCTCCTGTATATCCTCTCCTGTGTATCCTCTCCTGTATATCCTCTCCTGTGTATCCTCTCCTGTGTATCCTCTCCTGTATATCCTCTCCTGTATATCCTCTCCTGTGTATCCTCTCCTGTATATTCTCTCCTGTGTATCCTCTCCTGTGTATCCTCTCCCGTATATTCTCTCCTGTGTATCCTCTCCTGTGTATCCTCTCCTGTGTATCCTCTCCTGTATATCCTCTCCTGTGTATCCTCTCCTGTATATCCTCTCCTGTGTATCCTCTCCTGTATATCCTCTCCTGTGTATCCTCTCCTGTATATTCTCTCCTATGTATCCTCTCCTGTGTATCCTCTCCTGTGTATCCTCTCCTGTGTATCCTCTCCTCTGTATCCTCTCCTGTGTATCCTCTCCTGTATATTCTCTCCTGTATATCCTCTCCTGTATATCCTCTCCTGTGTATCCTCTCCTGTGTATCCTCTCCTGTGTATCCTCTCCTGTATATCCTCTCCTGTATATCCTCTCCTCTGTATCCTCTCCTGTGTATCCTCTCCTGTATATCCTCTCCTCTGTATCCTCTCCTGTATATCCTCTCCTGTATATCCTCTCCTCTGTATCCTCTCCTGTATATCCTCTCCTGTGTATTATCTCCTGTATATTCTCTCCTGTGTATCCTCTCTTGTATATCCTCTCCTGTATATCCTCTCCTCTGTATCCTCTCCTGTGTATCCTCTCCTGTGTATCCTCTCCTGTGTATTCTCTCCTGTATATCCTCTCCTGTGTATCCTCTCCTGTGTATCCTCTCCTGTATATCCTCTCCTGTATATCCTCTTCTGTATATCCTCTCCTGTATATCCTCTGCTGTGTATCTTCTCCTGTATATCCTCTCCTGTATATCCTCTCCTTTGTATCCTCTCCTGTGTATCCTCTCCTGTGTATCCTCTCCTTTATATCCTCTCCTGTGTATCTTCTCCTGTATATTCTCTCCTCTTTATCCTCTCCTGTGTATCCTCTCCTGCATATCCTCTCCTGTGTATCCTCTCCTCTGTATCCTCTCCTGTGTATCCTCTCCTGTATATCCTCTCCTGTATATACTCTCCTGTATATCCTCTCCTCTGTATCCTCTCCTGTATATCCTCTCCTGTATATCCTCTCCTCTGTATCCTCTCCTGTATATTCTCTCCTGTATATCCTCTCCTGTGTATTCTTTCATGTATATCCTCTCCTGTGTATCCTATCCTGTATATCCTCTCCTGTGTATTCTCTCATGTATATCCTCTCCTGTGTATCCTATCCTGTATATCCTCTCCTGTATATCCTCTCCTGTGTATCCTCTCCTGTATATCCTCTCTTCTGTATCCTCTCCTGTATATCCTCTCCTGTATATCCTCTCCTCTGTATCCTCTCCTGTATATCCTCTCCTCTGTATCCTCTCCTGTATATCCTCTCCTGTATATCCTCTCCTCTGTATCCTCTCCTGTATATCCTCTCCTGTGTATTATCTCCTGTATATTCTCTCCTGTGTATCCTCTCTTGTATATCCTCTCCTGTATATCCTCTCCTGTATATCCTCTCCTCTGTATCCTCTCCTGTGTATCCTCTCCTGTGTATTCTCTCCTGTATATCCTCTCCTGTATATCCTCTCCTCTGTATCCTCTCCTGTATATCCTCTGCTGTGTATCTTCTCCTGTATATCCTCTCCTGTATATCCTCTCCTGTGTATCCTCTCCTGTGTATCCTCTCCTGTGTATCCTCTCCTTTATATCCTCTCCTGTGTATCTTCTCCTGTATATTCTCTCCTCTGTATCCTCTCCTGTGTATCCTCTCCTGCATATCCTCTCCTGTGTATCCTCTCCTCTGTATCCTCTCCTGTGTATCCTCTCCTGTATATCCTCTCCTGTATATCCTCTCCTGTATATCCTCTCCTCTGTATCCTCTCCTGTATATCCTCTCCTGTATATCCTCTCCTCTGTATCCTCTCCTGTATATTCTCTCCTGTATATCCTCTCCTGTGTATTCTTTCATGTATATCCTCTCCTGTGTATCCTATCCTGTATATCCTCTCCTGTGTATTCTCTCATGTATATCCTCTCCTGTGTATCCTATCCTGTATATCCTCTCCTGTATATCCTCTCCTGTGTATCCTCTCCTGTATATCCTCTCTTCTGTATCCTCTCCTGTATATCCTCTCCTGTATATCCTCTCCTCTGTATCCTCTCTTCTGTATCCTCTCCTGTGTATCCTCTCCTCTATATCCTCTCCTGTATATCCTCTCCTGTGTATCCTCTCCTGTATATCCTCTCCTGTGTATCCTCTCCTGTGTATCCTCTCCTCTGTATCCTCTCCTGTGTATCCTCTCCTGTATATCATCTCCTCTGTATCCTCTCCTGTATATCCTCTCCTGTGTATCCTCTCCTGTATATCCTCTCCTGTGTATCCTCTCCTGTGTATCCTCTCCTGTGTATCCTCTCCTGTGTATCCTCTCCTGTATATCCTCTCCTGTGTATCCTCTCCTGTGTAGCCTCTCCTGTATATCCTCTCCTGTATATCCTCTCCTCTGTATCCTCTCTTCTTTATCCTCTCCTGTGTATCCTCTCCTGTATATCCTCTTCTGTATATCCTCTCCTGTGTATCCTCTCCTGTATATCCTCTTCTGTATATCCTCTCATGTGTATCCTCTCCTCTGTATCCTCTCTTCTGTATCCTCTCCTGTGTATCCTCTCTTGTATATCCTCTCCTGTATATCCTCTCCTGTATATCCTCTCCTGTGTATCCTCTCCTGTATATCCTCTCCTCTGTATCCTCTCCTGTGCATCTTCTCCTGTGTATCCTCTCCTGTATATCCTCTCCTGTGTATCCTCTCCTGTATATTCTCTCCTGTGTATCCTCTCCTGTATATCCTCTCCTGTATATCCTTTCCTGTGTATCCTCTCCTGTATATCCTCTGCTGTGTATCCTCTACCGTGTATCTTCTCCTGTATATCTGTATTTCCTCTCCTGTGTATCCTCTCCTGTATATCCTCTCCTGTGTATCCTCTCCTGTATATTCTCTCCTGTGTATCCTCTCCTGTATATCCTCTCCTGTATATCCTCTCCTGTGTATCCTCTCCTGTATATCCTCTGCTGTGTATCCTCTACCGTGTATCTTCTCCTGTATATCTGAATATCCTCTCCTCTGTATCCTCTCCTGTATATCCTCTCCTCTGTATCCTCTCCTGTATATCCTCTCCTCTGTATCCTCTCCTGTATATCCTCTCCTGTGTATCCTCTCCTGTGTATCCTCTCCTGTGTATCCTCTCCTGTGTATCCTCTCCTGTATATTCTCTCCTCTGTATCCTCTCCTGTATATCCTCTCCTGTGTATCCTCTCCTGTATATCCTCTCCTGTGTATCCTCTCCTGTATATCCTCTCCTGTATATCCTCTCCTGTGTATCCTCTCCTGTATATTCTCTCCTGTGTATCCTCTCCTGTATATCCTCTCCTGTATATCCTCTCCTGTGTATCCTCTCCTGTATATCCTCTCCAGTATATCCTCTCCTGTGTATCCTCTCCTCTGTATCCTCTCCTGTATATTCTCTCCTGTGTATCCTCTCCTGTATATCCTCTCCTGTGTATCCTCTCCTCTGTATCCTCTCCTGTATATCCTCTCCTGTATCCTCTCCTGTATATCCTCTCCTGTATATCCTCTCCTGTGTATCCTCTCCTGTGTATCCTCTCCTGTGTATCCTCTCCTCTGTATCCTCTCCTGTATCCTCTCCTGTATATCCTCTCCTGTGTATCCTCTCCTGTGTATCCTCTCCTGTGTATCCTCTCCTGTATATCCTCTCCTGTGTATCCTCTCCTGTGTATCCTCTCCTGTATATTCTCTCCTGTATATCCTCTCCTGTATATCCTCTCCTGTGTATCCTCTCCTGTATATCCTCTCCTGTGTATCCTCTCCTCTGTATCCTCTCCTGTATATCCTCTCCTTTGTATCCTCTCCTGTGTATCCTCTCCTGTGTATCCTCTCCTGTATATCCTCTCCTGTATATCCTCTCCTGTGTATCCTCTCCTCTGTATCCTCTCCTGTATATTCTCTCCTGTATATTCTCTCCTGTATATCCTCTCCTGTGTATCCTCTCCTGTGTATCCTCTCCTGTATATCCTCTCCTGCGTTTCCTCTCCTTTGTATCCTCTCCTGTGTATCCTCTCCTGTATATCCTCTCCTCTATATTCTCTCCTGTATATCCTCTCCTGTGTTATCCTCTCCTGTGTATCCTCTCCTGTGTATCCTCTCCTGTGTATCCTCTCCTGTATATCCTCTCCTGTGTATCCTCTCCTGTATATCCTCTCCTGTGTATTCTCTCCTGTATATCCTCTCCTGTGTATCCTCTCCTGTATATTCTCTCCTGTGTATCCTCTCCTGTATATCCTCTCCTGTATATCCTCTCCTGTATATCCTCTCCTGTATATTCTCTCCTGTATATCCTCTCCTCTGTATCCTCTCCTCTATATTCTCTCATGTGTATCCTCTCCTGTATATCCTCTCCTGTGTATCCTCTCCTCTATATCCTCTCTTCTGTATCCTCTCCTGTTTATACTCTCCTGTATATACTCTCCTGTATATCCTCTCCTCTATATCCTCTCCTGTATATCCTCTCCTGTGTATCCTCTCCTGTATATCCTCTCCTGTGTATCCTCTCCTGTGTATCCTCTCCTCTGTATCCTCTCCTGTATATACTCTCCTGTATATCCTCTCCTCTGTATCCTCTCCTGTATATCCTCTCCTGTGTATCCTCTCCTGTATATCCTCTCCTGTATATCCTCTCCTCTGTATACTCTCCTGTATATCCTCTCCTGTGTATCCTCTCCTGTATATCCTCTCCTGTGTATCCTCTCCTGTGTATCCTCTCCTGTGTATCCTCTCCTGTATATCCTCTCCTGTGTATCCTCTCCTGTATATCCTCTCCTGTGTATGTCACATGTTTTCAGTTGGTCGCGGTCCTGTTTCACATATTTTCATTCAGTCGCCATCATGCTGTCATGTTTTCAGTCGGTTGCGGTCATGTTGTCACTTTTTCATTCGGTCGCGGTCATGTTGTCACGTTTTCAGACCGTTGCGGTCATGTTATCACGTTTTCATTCAGTCGCGGTCAGGTCACATGTTTTCATTCGGTCACGGTCATGTTGCCACGTTTTCAGTCGGTTGCGGTCATGTTGTCATATATTTTCAGTCGGTCGCGGTCATGTTGTCACATGTTTTCATTCAGTCGCCATCATGCTGTCACGTTTTCATTCGGTTGCGGTCATGTTGTCACGTTTTCATTCGGTTGCGGTCATGTTGTCATGTTTTCAGTCTGTTGTGGTCATGTTGTCATGTTTTCAGTCCGTTGCGGTCATGTTGTCACGTTTTCAGTCCGTTGCGGTCATGTTGTCACATTTTCATTCGGTCGCAGTCATGTCACATGTTTTCAGTCGGTCGCGGTCATGTTGTAATGTATTTTCAGTCGGTCACGTTCATGTTGTCACATGTTTTCAGTCGGTCACAGTCACCTTATTGATGACGGACATTATTGGTCTGGATTTTATTCCTCTGTCGCTCTCGCCATTCCTCATGGCGGTCCGACCAGAAGATGTTCCATTAACCGTTTCTTGTCTGGTGATGTTCATGTCCTCTGTGTCCAGAGCTGGCAGCCATATTGATCTCCCACATTGGTTTATTATTGGAAGATTGTATTTCATGAACACTCACATGACCAGAGCCGCCAGGTGACACAGAACGGGTGGTCTTATCTTTACACCCAGCAGAGGGCTGAGCTTATCTTCTGTCGCTCCTTGTGGACTGAGGAGGATAAGTTATAGGACAGAGCGGTGGCTTCTTATCTCCATATTATCTGGATCCACCGCAGACCATACACCACATGACCTCTCAAGGCTACTCTGTACCATGTGATCATCTACAGACACAATGTTATCAATTCTATCCAGTAGGAGGTTGTTCTGATATTTGTAGTGTGTTCTGACATCATCCACAACAATCCTGACGATCTATTACAGTGAAGAAAACACCATGGAGCCATTCATCACAGTCCTCTAAGTGACAGTCCGATGGGTGTAATGTTCTCGTGTCTGGGGCCTCATCAGGGGGCCAGTAATGTGGGTGACAGGTGGGTCCCCTGGATGGGGGTGGGCTTCACCTACTCAGTACGATCGGATTTGACTCTCATCATCCCTTCCCTTCGTCCCTCAGGATCCACCAAGCAGATGATCCCCTCATCCTAGCTGTGGGGGTTCAACCTGACTGCTCTTATCCTCATTGGTCATTATTGTTTGGTTATCACTGGTTGGTCATCACTGTCTAGCCATCACTGGTTTGTCATTGGCTGGTATTTATTGGTATTACCAGCCTATCATTACTGGTAGGTCATCCTTGATGGGTTAATAATTGGATAGTCATCATTATCTGGTCATGATTGGTTGTCATCAGTAGTGGATCATAATTTGCTGGTAATCACTGTTAGGTCACCATTAGTTGGTCACGACTGGTCATCACTGGTTGGTCACAACTGGACATCAGTGGCTGGTCATCATTGGTTTGTCATGACTGGCCATCATTGGTTGGTTATGACTGGCCATCATTGGTTGATCATGACTGGTCATCATTGGTTGGTTACAACTGGTCATCATTGGTTGGTCACGACTGGTCATCATTGGTTGGTCACAACTGGTCATCATTGGTTTGTTTTGACTGGTCATCACTGGTCGATCATCATTGGTTGGTCATGACTGGTCATCATTAGTTTGTCATGACTGGTCATCATTGGTTTGTTATGACTGGTCATCACTGGCCGATCATCATTGGTTGCTCATGACTGGTCATCATTGGTTTATTATGACTGGTCATCACTGGCCGATCATCATTGGTTGGTCATGACTGGTCATCATTGGTTGGTCACAACTGGTCATCATTAGTTTGCCATGACTGGTCATCATTGGTTTGTTATGACTGGTCATCATTGGTTTGTTATGACTGGTCATCACTGGCCAATCATCATTGGTTGGTCTTGACTGGTCATCATTGGTTGGTCACAACTGGTCATCATTGGTTTGTCAGGACTGGTCATCATTGGTTTGTTATGACTGGTCATCACTGGCCGATCATCATTGGTTGGTCATGACTGGTCATCATTGGTTGGTCACAACTGGTCATCATTAGTTGGTCACAACTGGTCACCATTGGTTGGTCATGACTTGTCATCATTGGTTGGTCACAACTGGTCATCATTGGTTTGTCAGGACTGGTCATCATTGGGTGATCACAACTGGTCATCATTAGTTTACCATGACTGGTCATCATTGGGTGGTCACGACTGGTCATCATTAGTTGGTCACAACTGGTCACCATTAGTTGGTCACAACTGGTCACCATTGGTTGGTCATGACTTGTCATCATTGGTTGGTCACAACTGGTCATCATTGGTTTGTCAGGACTGGTCATACTTGTCTGGTTATTTAATTAGTTATTTATGTTCTGTAGTAGAATCCTCCACTGATAATTGATCTTTGGTGGCTCCATAGTCATGGAGGATGAGTAGTGCCAAGTGTATCTCCTCTTGGGCTAAAATCTCCTCTACACAGGAGGGGGTTAAAAATAAGCAGCATGTACACAGCAGATAACATATAGACATGGAATGAGGTGAAGGGTTAATGCTGACACCTGTGCTGGAGGCTACAAGATCAGCCAATCACAGAGGGTCCTGATAGGGGGAGGGGGAATGGGCACCGCTCCACTGGGGGGCCACTGTGCAGCTGGCATATTGTTACACACACATATATACATATAGATACTGTACATATAGGTGCACACTTATAAACACATATAAATACACACAAATATATATATATATATATATACACACATATACACTTATAGATACACACACTCATATTCACACATATAGATACACTCATATACACATATATACACACATATAGATACACTCATATATACATATACATACACACTCATATACACACATATATATACACTCATATATACATATACATATACATACATACACACTCATATACACATATATACACACATATAGATACACTCATATATACATATACATACACACACATATACACACATATATATATACACTCATATATACATATACATACACATTCATATACTCATATACACACACACATATACACACATATATATACACTCATATATACATATACCGTATATACTCGAGTATAAGCCGACCCGAGTATAAGCCGAGACCCCTAATTTCAACCCAAAATCCCAGGAAAAGTTATTGACTCGAGTATAAGCCTAGGGTGGGAAATACCTCATCCCCCCCTGTCATCATCCAGACCCGTCATTAACATCCTCATCATCATCCCCTTATCATCCCACACATCCCCCCTTCATCATCCCCTTGTCATCATCCCACACATCCCCCCTTCATCATCCCCTTATCATCCCGCACATCCCCCTTCATCATCCCCTTATCATCCCGCACATCCCCCCTTCATCATCCCCTTATCATCCCACACATCCCCCCTTCATCATCCCCTTATCATCCCACACATCCCCCCTTCATCATCCCCTTGTCATCATCCCACACATCCCCCCTTCATCATCCCCTTATCATCCCGCACATCCCCCCTTCATCATCCCCTTATCATCCCGCACATCCCCCCTTCATCATCCCCTTATCATCCCACACATCCCCCCTTCATCATCCCCTTGTCATCATCCCGCACATCCCCCCTTCATCATCCCCTTATCATCCCGCACATCCCCCCTTCATCATCCCCTTATCATCCCACACATCCCCCCTTCATCATCCCCTTGTCATCATCCCGCACATCCCCCCTTCATCATCCCCTTATCATCCCACACATCCCCCCTTCATCATCCCCTTGTAATCATCCCACACCCCCCCCCTTCATCATCCCCACCCCCCTTCATCATCCCCACACCCCCCCTTCATCATCCTCTTCTCATCATTCGCCCTCAGTGGTCTTCAACCTGCGGACCTCCAGAGGTTTCAAAACTACAACTCCCAGCAAGCCCGGGCAGCCATCGGCTGTCCGGACTTGCTGGGAGTTGTAGTTTTGAAACCTCCGGAGGTCCGCAGGTTGAAGACCACTGCGGCCTTCAACATCATCCAGCCCCCTCTCACCCCCTTTAGTTCTGAGTACTCACCTCCGCTCGGCGCTGGTCCGGTCCTGCAGGGCTGTCCGGAGAGGAGGTGGTCTGGTGAGGAGGTGGTCCGGGCTGCTATCTTCACCGGGGGCGCCTCTTCTCCGCGCTTCCGGCCCGGAATAGAGGCGTTGCCTTGACAATGACGCAGAAGTACGTTGGCAATGAACGCACCTCTGCGTCGTTGTCACGGCAACGTGACTATTCTGAGGCCGGGCCCGAAGCGCTTAGAAGAGGCCTCCCTGGTGAAGATAGCAGCCCGGAACCACTATCCCACCGGACCACCTCCTCTCCGGACAGCCCTGCAGGACCGGACCAGCGCCGAGCGGAGGTGAGTACTCAGAACTAAAGGGGGTGAGAGGGGGCTGGATGATGTTGAAGGCCGCAGTGGTCTTCAACCTGCGGACCTCCGGAGGTTTCAAAACTACAACTCCCAGCAAGCCCGGACAGCCGATGGCTGCCCAGGCTTGCTGGGAGTTGTAGTTTTGAAACCTCTGGAGGTCCGCAGGTTGAAGACCACTGCGGGTGGGGGAGTTCACTCGAGTATAAGCCGAGGGGGGTGTTTTCAGCACGAAAAATCGTGCTGAAAAACTCGGCTTATACTCGAGTATATACGGTACATACACACTCATATACACATATATACACACATATATATATACACTCATATATACATATACATACACACTCATATACACATATATACACACATATATATACACTCATATATACATATACATACACACTCATATACACATATATACACACATATAGATACACTCATATATACTTATACATACACACTCATATACACACATTTATATACACTCATATATACATATACATATACATACATACACACTCATATACACATATATACACACATATAGATACACTCATATATACATATACATACACACACATATACACACATATATATACACACTCATATACTCATATACACACACACATATACACACATATATATACACTCATATATACATATACATACACACTCATATACACATATATACACACATATATATACACTCATATATACATATACATACACACTCATATACACATATATACACACACATATATATATACACTCATATATACATATACATACACACTCATATACTCATATACACGCACACATATACACACATATATATACACTTATATATACATATACATACACACACACATATACACATATATACACACATATATATATATACACTCATATATACATATACATACACACTCATATACACATATATACACACATATAGATACACTCATATATATATACATACACACTAATTATTTATACACACATATAGATACACTCATATATACTTATACATACACACTCATATACACACATTTATATACACTCATATATACACACACACACACTCATATACACATATATACACACATATAGATACACTCATATATACATACACACTCATATACACATATACACACACATTTATATACACTCATATATACATATACATACACACTCATATACACATATACACACACACTGTGTATGACCCCCAGGACCACCAGCCGCCTGAGCCCCAGATATTCCGGATCATGTCTGAAGTATGGGAAGCCTAAAACCTCTGACTTCTCCTCCATACTTTATATTCCAGCTCTGCTTTGGACACAACCATGAGATGTGTGGTGACATGGAGGGGGGTGTAAGGAATTCTTATCACTTTGTGACGCCAGGGCACCATTATCCTATACACGGTCTGAGGTTGGAGACAGCTTCTCCTGGGCCAGACACAGGGAGTAAAGGAACATACCAAGGTCAGGTTACAGATAACTGTCTATACTGAGCTAGTGCAGCTGGTAATACACACACAGTATGGTGCAGAGTGGAGAGAATGCAGTTTAACCCCGTGGAAGTCCTGTTGCCTTGCTGGGACATATCGACTTATGGCTAACTAAGGTTCTGACAAGGTCCAATCACTATCACTGCCAGGGCTTGACTCTTGCAGAAAAGAGGGGCTGACATGAGAAGAGATTTTCTTAGGCTTCCCTCCACACGACTTCACCTCCTTTCCACACTGTACTCCACTTCAGCACTCAGGCTTGACTGGGGCATCTCCTCCCCCACTTAGGGATTCCCATTGGGCAGGCAAGGTCTCCTGGTTTACACTGTTCTTCTGTCTCTCTCTCTCTCTCTTAAAGGCATAAAATACAGAAAACATAATATACAGTGCATTTAGAAAATATGAAAAAGTGCTGCAACATATTAAACATAACAGACTCTTTCACAATGGCCCAACACATATGCAGCAGGCATGCCCGATGAGATCCACATCCTACAGTAACAGCTTTTGGTTCTGGGACACCACAAACTCCCCCTCTTAAGAACAGCCGTCCTCGCCGCCCAGTCCTGGAGGCTGGGGATTGACGAAGGTAGCAAATAGAATAGTCCCTTGTAGAGGTAGAACAGAGTTCTTTAGTGCACAGATCAGAGTTCCTTCGTTTAGGTGGTTGGTGCCCTTGTTGATGACCACTTGCATTTTTGGTTTGATATAATAGTGCCATATATTTTACTTAAGAATTAGAATTAAACTAATAAGTCTAACACTTCTGAATATGGACGGATTGAAACAGACTGACACAAAACACACGTACACATAACATGTCTGTCACGGCCCGCGCCACGTCCCGGTGCCCTGCGCGGGGCCTTCTGCGGCTTCTCCTCCGCTCCTGTATGCCCGTGCTTCGGCGGTCACCTCCCTGCCACTCACCTTCCTCCTCTGGTGCCTCTCCCCGGGTCATCTCCACTGGGCAGCCTCCTCGCCCTGCTCGCACAGGAGCCACGTCCCTGGGCTTGTCTCAGCGTGCCTCCCGTGCATCCTCCTGCAGTGCTGGTGCGCGCCCTGGGGGGGGAGTCACTCTGTGAGATTTAAAGGGGCAGTGCGCATTTTCATTAGTCACCTGATTTTCCCCACCTTATTAAAGCATGTCACTTCCCATGTTCCCTGCCGGATCTTTGTGCTAATTGCCCTAGAGAAAGCGTACTATCTACTGTTCTGACATACCTGTGCTACCTGACCTATTGCTACGTCCCTGACTACGTACCTGTGCCGCCTGCCCTAGACCTACTGTTACGTCCCTGACTATGCACCCTTGCCACCTACCTCTGACCTTAGGCTGGTCCTGACCACGACTTACCACCTGCCTGGCCGGTTGCCCGCTTCCTACCTCCCGGTGACACCTCTCTGTGCCAAGTTCCACCTCAGCTGCCCGCGTGGTCGAGTCGTGCCAGCAGAAGCGACCTGGACGTCGCCTGCCGCAGCAAGTCAATCCTGCTTTGCGGCGGGCTCTGGCGAAGACCAGCGGTGTCTTAGATTCCGCTCCCTGGTACGGCTCTCTACACCTGCCACGCGGGCCCAGCGGATCCATCTCCTGTCTCCTCCGGTGAGTGTCACAATGTCTTGAGGCTCTCTTGAGGTTGCAGCATTTTAACTACCAAGGTGACTCTGGAAGGTGGGCCGAAGCTGCTGTAGGCTATCCATCGCTATCGGTCCTGTGCCACGGGCCCATTGGCTTATAGCATCTTCTCCCTGCGACTGTAGAGAACACCTCATGGCCACACCTGAGGGACACAACAAGAGACGAACGGACTCCTTCTTCCATGTTTCAGCCAAGGAATCCCCTTGAATTTCGGGGACATCTAATGCACGTTAGGAGACAAGGACTACAAACAGCATGGAACACGTAGAGGGAGAATATATCCTGACTGAAAATACGTTCCTGAGTATGACATTTGATTACTGTCTGGCTTTGTGCGTTTCCCTACCACCGACAGTACTGACTGGCTGGAAGATGGGGTCCTCCTGAGTTTCCTCCATAGTCGGGTCCTCCTGGGTCTCCTCCATAGTGGGGTCCTCCTGGGTCTCCTCCATAGCGTTTAATTTCATTTAAATGTTGACGGATAGTTCGTGCTGACACTGATGCTCCCTGAGCCTGCAAGACAGCTTGAATATCTTTGGAACTTGTTTGGGGCTGCTTATCCACCATCCGGTCTATCCTGCATTGACACCTTTCATAAATTTTTCTCTTCCGTCCACACCCAGGGAGATTATCTACAGTGCCATGGGTTGTAAACTTCTTGATAATGTTGCGCACTGTGGATAAAGACAAATCTAGATCTCTGGAGATGGACTTGTAACCTTGAGATTGTTGGTATTTTTCCACAATTTTGGTTCCCAAGTCCTCAGACAGTTCTCTTCTCCTCTTTCTGTTGTCCATGCTTAGTGTCGCACACACAGACACACAATGCAAAGACTAAGTGAACTTCTCTCCTTTTTATCTGCTTTCAGGTGTGATTTTTATATTGCCCACACCTGTTACTTGCCCCAGGCGAGTATAAAGGAACATCACATGCTTGAAACAATTTTATTTATCCACAATTTTGAAAGGGTGCCAATAATTGTGTCCGGACCATTTTTGGAGTTTAGTGACATTATGTCCAATTTGCTTTTTTTCCTCCCTTTTTGGTTTAGTTCCAATACACACAAAGGGAATAAACGTGTATAACAAAACATGTGTTACTGCAATCTTTTTTTGTGAGAAATACTTAATTTTCTTGACAAATTTCAGGGGTGCCAACATTTACAGCCATGACTGTATACAATGTGGACAAGGAGACAGCTAGTCCCGGTATCAGGCAGGCCGCATTCCTTGGGTTGACCTTTGACATCACCTCTTCCGAGTCATCTTCAGCCAGCAGGTCAGGTTCTGATTCCGGTACTAGTTCTGGTTGCACAGCAACTTTAAGTTCCACAGCAGTTTCAGGGAGCGCAGCCGGCTGTCTTGGCATAGGCACCATGGTTGGAACCACTGAGGTCAGGACGGTGGCTGGTGCCAAACAAAAGTACATAACTGGTTGGCTGGGAGAGAACATAGGAATGTCCATGGCAGGGTAGACACCTCCATACGGAGGCTGCTCGTAGTAGGCTCTGGTGCATGTAGAGGTGGTGAGGTCAGGGTCGGCAGATCTTCTTTCACACATAGTATCTGGTTCCGGTGCACAACCTGAGGAATTCTGTCTTTCTTCTGTACCTTGTACACGTCTGATTCTGGGTGCGGAATAGCTGTGACGTTATACGGCTCTGTCTCCCAAATCGAATCCAGCTTGTCTGTACGTTGGCACTTCTTTATCCCCACATTATCACCGACATTCAGAGGCTTGGCAACAGCATGCTGATTATAGTCTTCCTGGGATAGGATGGCTCCCAGGCCTTGAAAACTTGCATCCGTGTAAAGCCAGAATGGTTGTGTATAATCCGGATACGTCAGGATTGGAGGTTGGGTAAATAGGAGCTTCAGGGCCCGAAAGGCAGTTTCCTGTTCCTCAGCCCAGGTGATGGGGAGTCTCCCATTATAATTCTCTTGTGTACTTCCCTGCATTAGAGCATTCAGTGATTCCGTCACTTGTGCGAAGAGTGGTATGAAGTGGCGATAATATCCAGCGACCCTCAGGAAGCTTCGAACTTCTCGGATTGTGGTAGGAGAAGCCAGTCCTTGACTGAAGCCACTTTTTCAGGATTTGGTTGGACCCCTTCTGTGCTCACCACATGGTTGAGGTACCGGATCTTAGGCTTCAGCAGATGGCACTTGGATGGCTTGATCTTCAGGCTGTACCGGATCAATATGTCAAAGACGTCAGACAGATGCTTCAGATGGTCTTCATAAGTCTTTGAATAGACAATAACATCATCCAGGGGCGGAGTAGGCTGGCCAACAAGTTGCTTGATGTCTTGGGTCAGCTCCCTGCCTCATGTGTTGGAACTCAGTGACAGAGTTTATGGCTTGTGTTACGCCGAGCGCTCCGGGTCCCTGCTCCTCCCCGGAGTGCTCGCAGCGTTTTCCTCTCTGCAGCGCCCCGGTCAGACCCGCTGACCGGGAGCGCTGCACTGACACTGCCGGCGGGGATGCGATTCGCATAGCGGGACGCGCCCGCTCGCGAATCGCATCCCAAGCTACTCACCTGTCCCGGTCCCCGGCTGTCACGTCCTGGCGCGCGCGGCTCCGCTCTCTAGGGCGCGCGCGCGCCAGCTCTCTAAGATTTAAAGGGCCAGTGCACCACTGATTGGTGCCTGGCCGAATCACTGTAATTAGCTTCCACCTGCTCCTTGCTCATATAACCTCACTTCCCCTTCCCAGCATTGCCGGATCTTGTTGCCCTTGTGCCTAGAGAAAGCGTTTCCTGTGTTTGCCATACCAGTGTTTCCGAACCTTCTGCTATCACCATTGACTACAAACCTTGCCGCCTGCCCTGACCTTCTGCTACGTCTGACCTCGCCTATGTCTAGTCCTTCTGTCCCACGCCTTCTCAGCAGTCAGCGAGGTTGAGCCATTGCCGGTGGATACGACCTGGTTGCTACCGCCGCAGCAAGACCATCCCGCTTTGCGGCGGGCTCTGGTGAATACCAGTAGCAACCTAGAAC
This sequence comes from Hyla sarda, assembly GCF_029499605.1. Classification (NCBI taxonomy): domain Eukaryota; kingdom Metazoa; phylum Chordata; class Amphibia; order Anura; family Hylidae; genus Hyla; species Hyla sarda. Next base: position 235,257,464 of record NC_079195.1, read on the forward strand.
CGGTCCACCGGTACGGTCCACGCCAAGCCCTCGCTGACACAGAGGATCCACATCCAGCCTGCCGAATCCTAACAGTAGATCCGGCCATGGATCCCGCTGAGGTCCCGCTGCCAGTTGTGGCTGACCTTAACACGGTGGTTGCCCAGCAGTCTCAACAGATAGCGCAACTTGGACAACAGTTCGCCCAACAAGGACAGCAGCTGTCGCAGTTGACCGCCATGCTACAGCAACTTCTGCCACAGCTACAGCAGCAACCATCTCCTCCGCCAGCTCCTGCACCTCCTCCGCAGCGAGTGGCCGCTCCTAACCTCCGCTTGTCCCTGCCGGACAAATATGATGGGGACTCTAAACTCTGCCGTGGTTTCCTGTCTCAATGTTCCCTACATTTGGAGATGTTGTCGGACCAATTTCCCACAGAACGGTCAAAGGTGGCTTTCGTGGTTAGTCTCCTGTCTGGGAAGGCCTTGTCATGGGCCACACCCCTCTGGGACCGCAACGATCCTGTCACTGCCACTGTTCAGTCCTTCTTCGCTGAGGTTCGTAGTGTCTTCGAGGAACCAGCCCGAGCCTCTTCTGCCGAAACAGCCTTGCTGAATCTAGTCCAAGGAAATTCTTCTGTAGGCGAATACGCCATCCAATTTCGTACCCTCGCCTCTGAATTATCTTTGAACAATGAGGCCCTCTGCGCGACCTTTAAAAAAGGCCTATCCAGTAGCATCAAGGATGTGCTGGCCGCACGAGAAATTCCTGCATGAACTTATCCATTTGGCCACCCGAATTGACATGCGTTTTTCTGAAAGACACCAGGAGCTCCGCCAGGAAAAAGACCTTGATCTCTGGGCACCTCTCTCCCAGTATCCTTTGCAATCTACCCTTGTGCCTCCCGCCGAGGAGGCTATGCAAGTGGATCGGTCTCGCCTTACCCATGAAGAGAGGACTCGCCGCAGAGATAAAAATTTATGTCTGTACTGCACTAGTACCGAACATTTCTTGATGGATTGCCCTATTCGTCCTCCACGTCTGGGAAACGCACGCACGCACCCAGCTCACGTGGGTGTGGCATCTCTTGGTACAAAGTCTGCTTCTCCACGTCTCACTGTGCCCGTACGGATTTCTCCTTCTGCCAACACCTCCTTCTCAGCTGTGGCCTTCTTGGACTCTGGTTCTGCGGGAAATTTTATTTTGGCCTCTTTTGTTAATAGGTTCAACATCCCTGTGACCCGTCTCGTCAAGCCGCTCTACATTTCCTCTGTCAACGGAGTAAAATTGGACTGCACTGTGTGTTACCGCACAGAACCCTTGCTTATGAGCATTGGACTGCATCACGAAAAAATTGAATTTTTTGTTCTGCCCGACTGCACCTCTGAAGTCCTCCTCGGTCTGCCATGGCTCCAACGCCATTCTCCTACCCTTGACTGGACCACCGGGGAGATCAAGAATTGGGGTTCATCTTGCCACAAACGATGCCTCACATCTGCTCCCACTTGTCTAACTCCTGAGATACCACCCATACCGGCTCCTCCCAAGGCTTACCTGGATACTTTCGGCAAAAAGCAAGCTGGAATTTTGCCTCCTCATAGCCCCCTTCCTGGTAACACTCTGCCCTGTGGCAAGCTTCACCCTCTGCCCCCCCTCCCCCTTCCCACTTCTGGATTGCCTGCCTTTGTTGAAGTTACCCAGGACTTCTCTGCCTTCCGGAAGGAAACTCAAGAATCGCTCCCAATGGCCTTGTCTCCCATGAAGGGACAAGCAGACAAAAAAGAGGGGAGACCTAAGGGGGGGGGGTACTGTTACGCCGAGCGCTCCGGGTCCCTGCTCCTCCCCGGAGCGCTCGCAGCGTTTTCCTCTCTGCAGCGCACCGGTCAGACCAGCTGACCGGGAGCGCTGCACTGACACTGCCGGCGGGGATGCGATTCGCATAGCGGGACACGCCCGCTTGCGAATCGCATCCCAAGCTACTCACCTGTCCCGGTCCCCGGTCCGCTCTCTAGGGCGCGCGCGCGCCAGGTCTCTAAGATTTAAAGGGCCAGTGCACCACTGATTGGTGCCTGGCCGAATCACTGTAATTAGCTTCCACCTGCTCCTTGCTCATATAACCTCACTTCCCCTTCCCAGCATTGCCGGATCTTGTTGCCCTTGTGCCTAGAGAAAGCGTTTCCTGTGTTTGCCATACCAGTGTTTCCCGACCTTCTGCTATCACCATTGACTACGAACCTTGCCGCCTGCCCTGACCTTCTGCTACGTCTGACCTCGCCTCTGTCTAGTCCTTCTGTCCCACGCCTTCTCAGCAGTCAGCGAGGTTGAGCCGTTGCCGGTGGATACGACCTGGTTGCTACCGCCGCAGCAAGACCATCCCGCTTTGCGGCGGGCTCTGGTGAATACCAGTAGCAACCTAGAAACAGTCCACCGGTACGGTCCACGCCAATCCCTCGCTGACACAGAGGATCCACCTCCAGCCTGCCAAATCCTAACACTAGATCCGGCCATGGATCCCGCTGAGGTCCCGCTGCCAGTTGTCGCTGACCTTACCACGGTGGTTGCCCAGCAGTCTCAACAGATAGCGCAACTTGGACAACAGTTCGCCCAACAAGGACAGTAGCTGTCGCAGTTGACCGCCATGCTACAGCAACTTCTGCCACAGCTACAGCAGCAACCATCTCCTCCGCCAGCTCCTGCACCTCCTCCACAGCGAGTGGCTTGTCCCTGCCGGACAAATATGATGGGGACTCTAAACTCTGCCGTGGTTTCCTGTCTCAATGTTCCCTACATTTGGAGATGTTGTCGGACCAATTTCCCACAGAACGGTCAAAGGTGGCTTTCGTGGTTAGTCTCCTGTCTGGGAAGGCCTTGTCATGGGCCACACCGCTCTGGGACCGCAACGAGGTTCCACCTCCAGCCTGCCGAATCCTAACAGCTTGCACTGCAGAGGCAGGGAGTGGAGCAGGTGAAGCAGTGGTCCCTAAAGGTTCCTGACTTGGGGTAGGGGTAGGATCCACTGACTCAGTCTCTGACTCATCTGGACAGCCAGTCTTTTGAATGCGGGGAAGGAGATACCCGGGTTCTGGGCAGCTAGCATCTTTAATTGGGCCTTGTCCCACTTGGCGTAGACGCTGTCTAAGAATCTGTCCATCAAGACCTTGTTCCCTCTATCAGGGGGTATCCCATCTAATTTCTGGACAGTGTCAAATGCATCTTGGAGGTCTACTGCATACGCCCTCAGGCTCTCACCTGGCCTCTGTCGCCATTCGTAGAATCGCAGTCGTACCTCAGATGGCGCTCGTGTTTAGACCACCTAACGGAGTCCGGTGAAGATCTGGTGGACAGTCGCCTTGTCCTCTGGAGGCCAGATACAGACTTCATCCAGCTGGTCCCTGGAACTGTCCCATGAGCAACCGAACCTGTTGGCTAGAAGGAAAACTAGAATTCTGAGAGGCTCTGTAACTTCTCCTCAAAGCCCTGCAGGGTGAAGAGGTATCCGCTGTAGGTGGGAAGCGTGGGGTTCCCCATGAAGACGGGTATAGGGGCAGCTGCAGGTGGAACTGGAACATCTGGGACTCTGGCAGCAAAGGGAGGTTCGGCATTGATCGCCAGAGCAGGTGGTGGACTAACCTCCGGTGGGGGGGTGGTGCTTGTGCCCGGTAATCCACTGGTACTTGGCTCAGACATACAGTTGATCTTTTTTTTTACTCAGAAACTTTTTATTAAACAATTTTTTCATACAAGAAAAATAAACAATACAGACCAACATCCCCAAATTCCCCCCTTCCCACACACCCACAAAAAAGGCCAATACCCACCCCCTCCCCCCAACCCCAGTGTCCTCTCTCCCATAGTAAGGAAAAAAGAAGAACATAGAGTAGTCTCAAAAAACACCATGCATCTCAGGGTGCAACTCAGGGTGTAATGCAACACAGAAGGGTGGACAGTGTAGCAGATGCAGACAACATAGATATACCAGGTCAACCAGGAAACCAATAAAAAAGCATAACATCTATAGAAATGGTCAAGAAGACATAGGCACATCAACGGCGAGGACCCCTCGCCCCCTCTAAAAGCACCTCCATAGGACTTCTACGCAGATATGGAGACGGCAACCCCGGAGTGTCTAACCAAGGGCCCCAAATCGCCTCAAATTTACGCTCCGCTTTCCTCTTTATGTAGACCCCTTTTTCTAGTCTAATAGTGGGATTTAATTTAACAGTCAATTCTGAAATAGTGGGCGGTAGAGGTCGCAACCAATGCTGTGCTATCAACTTGCGGGTTTGGTAAAGAATCCTGCTAATACCAACGTATAGACCACTGTCCCTATCTAACCCCTCCAAGCACCCCAGTATACACGTCAGGACAGATAAATTAAATGGACAGCCATACACCCGCCTAATTAGCTGACCCACCTCCCGCCAAAACAGAGCGAGACTTGGACGGTCCCATAACATATGGAGCAGATGAGCGTCAGGTAGAGAACAGCGAGGGCAGCAAGAATCAGGTCGCAGTCCAATTCTGTTAAGGAAAGCAGGAGTGCGATACACTCGATGTAGTAAGAAAATTTGGGACACCCTGTGAGCCTCAGATACGGCCAACCGCGGGGTCATAGATACAATGTGCGCCCACTGCTCATCTGACATGGGGCCCACCTCTGTTTCTCACTTAGCCCTGACCGTTAATGGGTAGGCCTCATGATAGGAGGACAGAAGTTCACAGTTGATCTTTAGCGTGTTGTTGCTTTAAAAAAAAAAAATACTGTGTATGGCCCTATAAGAAATTTGAAGAGGTGCTGCGGCAGCTGGAGTGTTGCTTAGAGTCTCTGATTATGATACCTGGGATGGTTCCCCCTCTGTTTGGTGAGCACAGACTGCAAGTAGCTGAATGGCTGATAACTGCAGGTTAATAGTGACCGGCGCCGGAGGCCCCGCACAGCACTACACTGCAGCGAAACAGTCCCGGAGAGCAGGGCCAGACTGGCCTACCAGGATACCGGGAATTTTCCCACTAGACCGTCCACCCTGCGGACCAGCGGGGTCGGACGTTTTTGTGCCAGGCAGCCCACCCCCCACTGGTACACAAGGTAGGATCATGTGCACTGCTTCCTTTGTGCACCTGTGAAGGAGGGGGGGGCATTTTATCTACCTACCTATCCAGTAAGGAGGAGGTAGTAATCATTCCTTTCTGCTTATCTAATATGGAGGGGGGGGGGGGGGTACAATCAAATCTACCTACTTATGTATTTCATATGGGAGGGGTATCTACCTACTTAGTAGTGGAGATCTACCTACCTATGGGGGCCACTTAATAACTAAGTATGGCTTTGTACCTAAAACGGGGATTCTGTCTAAATATCTAATACTGAGGCTATTTACCTAATATTGTCAGGTATACCTACCCAAAATAGTCTATATACTCCCAATAATCAGGGCCTACCTATTTTAAGAAGTCTACCGACCTAATAGGGGGATGTTGTTGCCAGAGGGGCAATAATAAAGGGTTTGCCTGCCAAAGAGGGCATTATTACTGCTTGGGGCACTATGGATTGTATTTTGTGTAGGTGAGAAATAGATGTATAGGATGCTGGAAATGTGAGGCACCTAAAATGTTTGTCTGACAAATTCTGCTGAGACGAATCACAGCTGGGAGAAGTTGTTATGATGGCCTGGGATAGATGTAACGTTATGTGATCACTTATATGGTCTGCAGAGCCTGTGTACAGCTGGGAGAAGTTGTTATGATGGCCTGGGATGGATGTAACGTTATGTGATCACTTATATGGTCTGCAGAGCCTGTGTACAGCTGGGAGAAGTTGTTATGATGGCCTGGGATGGATGGAGAAGAAAAGGGAACAACTCAGAGAAGACGTCACCCGTGAGTACCTGGATGTAACGTTATGTGATTACTTATATGGTCTGCAGAGCCTGTGTACAGCTGGTATCTACCACTATATGGTCACTGTATGGGGGAATATTAGTAATATTGATTCTTGTATACACCTATGCCTGTGACCATGTGATTGTGTATATATATTCCACTTATTTACCTTCACATGTAGATGATGTGAGCATAGGAAATGGTGTGATCAATTTCTGCCAAATTTGCCATAGTACATTGTGCACCACAATTTTTCTGCAAGATGGGGTGAGGGGTGATAAAGTATGTGGGCTGGTGGGATGCATGTTCTAGGGCTGCTTTTGAGTCTCACTCCGGCCCTGCCGTAGAGTAGCCGCGCGCCCATCAGACTTCCGGTAGGGTCCGGCTATGAATTTCTTTCCCTGTGCAACACAGGGCGGCACTTAGGTTCCTCCTCGCTGCTCGAGAGAAGGCGTTGCTCCCGGAGGCTGGTGATGGGTGGAGCTTGGATCTTTGCGCACTGGAGATCGCAGGCACCGCTGGTCTACATAAGCAAAGTCCTGTAAGTAAATCTGCCGCACAATCTGTCACCTGTGAAAACCTCCCAGTCTAAATCTGGCGCACAATCTGTCACCTGCGAAAACCTCCCAGTCTGAACTGTACCGATATCTCATAGTCCTACAACAACTATACTAGATTAGTATCCCAGCCCTTGATAAATCTTGTGTGGCCGGCGAAACGTCAGGGGGATGCTGTGTATGGCAACCTAATAGTCTGGTGCATAATGAGGGTGTTGTTATAGAGAATCACTGCAAGACTTTTTAACTTCGGGACCCCTGAAGGGGACACAAACCTAATAAGGATAAGAGAAGTTAAGGAAATAAGTGATTACACAAACAACAAAAAACGTGGTCTCAAATGGCTGGAAGTGCTCAACCCCAAATGCGGTTGTGCATTTATACTGGGGGAGCAGATCCTGCCCTTGTAGTCCGTTGCTAGGGGCGATCCCCAGCATAAAAATGCATACAATGGAGGATGCCTGCAGCGGACTACAAGTGCCACAATAGAATCCTACACCAGATAAACGGTGTGGATATGTAACAATTAGAATACAATACAAGAATATGGGTGCACTACTGTGGTAGATGTAAACAATACATTGGCTATCCCTCAACACTGATGTTAAAATTGAGACATTCGCCAGTGTATCCAGTTTATCTGGTGTAGGATTCTATTGTGGCACTTGTAGTCCGCTGCAGGCATCCTCCATTGTATGCATTTTTATGCTGGGGATCGCCCCTAGCAACGGACTACAAGGGCAGGATCTGCTCCCCCAGTATAAATGCACAACCGCATTTGGGGTTGAGCACTTCCAGCCATTTGAGACCACGTTTTTTGTTGTATGTTTAAATTTTAAATTTGGAGGTGTGTAAACTCCAACATTAATGCGCCTTGAATATCTACCAGGCAGCATTAAGGTAGCACCTGTGAGGCCAGGCACCCATAATAGCCAACTCAGGTGGGGCCTGCAGCCTCCCCCTCCCATTGTATATGTGCGTAGTAACACTGGAGGGTATCTGGAAGGAAGTTGTGAGTCGGCCGAATGCTGCCGTAATTGCCCACTGGCCCCTGTTCTGTTTATCAAGCACAGGTAGGACTAGCGTTAGGTCTCGCACCAAATTGAGAAACCTTGGCGTTGGTGTGCGGGCTCTGGTGTGTCCTTCATATAAGGATATACTGGCGTTGGTGTGCGGGCTCTGGTGTGTCCTTCATATAAGGATACACTGGCGAATGTCTCAATTTTAACATCAGTGTTGAGGGATAGCCAATGTATTGTTTACATCTACCACAGTAGTGCACCCATATTCTTGTATTGAAATAAGTGATTACCCTATAAAACCAATTGGTTATTGAGAGTATTTTCCATTAGGATGAGTTCTAAATCACTAATTTCTATCATTTTCTCACAAGATTCACATTTGAATATTCTTTTAAAACGAGATCAAATAAAGGAATTATTTTATAGGGGGGTCCCTAGCTTTGGGGTATCAGCTCCTTAGGGGCGCAAGCCCCAAAATGGATTTGGAAATAGATTTTGTTCAATGACCATGGGAACCCACCGGGATTTATGTTTTGGAGTTGGTACTGCTTATAATACACCACGGCTGGTAATGTGATCAGAGATCTTTTATATTTATACAGATCATTTATCTGTGACCTCTGCTCCACTTGGATTCTACAACCCTGCGGAGAAGAGACGCGAAATACGGAATAAGGTGCGGAGGAGTCATGAATATTCAGAAGTGCTGCAAACCCAGAACGGAACAATAACTATTGTATACACTGCCCTGGAGGGATAACCCTCTTCAGATCAAGATATCAAGCTGCGCTCACTATTCTGCTGGTGTCGTCACTGTGTACATACATCGTGCTCACTGTTTCCATTAACCATCTAGTGAGTGCGGCTCTGAAGTCTGATCAGTGTGCAGGACTTTGTATTCTGGGACTTGTTGTGCAGGCGCAGTGGTGATATGTATGAGGTGTCATCTGTCTTGGATCTGCAGGAGTCCTGGGGACCTGGAATGTGATGACATTACCTCGCTCTTCAGCAGCTGTCACCTCTTTGCTTCCATGTTTTTCTCTTCTTGTTATACAATATCGCTCACCCTGTCACCCATAAATCGTGTATATAGTATCTGGATTATCAGAGATTGCGGGTTAGGAGGCATAGTTCCAGGAGAGTTCTAGCAACATCTGTGCCCACTGCCTTGGGGTTTCCCAGGCAGAAGCAGAAACTTTTGGCACACAGTGCACCATAATTTGGCGCTCATTTTGTATGGCCCACAAATTATTTTATGAATTTCTAAATAACCCTTGGCAGAAAAAGGATATGTAAGAATGTGAACAGTGTGTGAGCGAAATACATGGGAGAGACAGACGGAATCCACCAGGGGTATAGATAGAGGTGAGACCAAATAACAACTAAGAAAAAGATAATAGTTATTACGAGGGAGAGAAATATAGAAGTCTCGGGATGACGTTGTCGTGCAGCAGTTTATAGCGCAGCAGTCATTGTCGTCACCTACCTCCTGGTTCAGTTCACATGAATGAACTGGAGAAGAACACATGGACCTGGGGCTCAGGGGATTTGTGCTGCTATGTTGTCATTCATTGACTAATATCACTGGTGTAATATATAGACATACAGACACCCAGAAGAGACCAAGCCATCCTATCCATGATGTGTCTGCAGCGGAATATGTCATATCCTTCAGAATGGATGGATTCTGAGCAATGGAAGGATCAAGGGCCTTCAGGATCATCCCCTCCTGGGGCCAAATTCTCCCTAGACAGAGGTTACAGAGAAGTCTGGAGGGGTACAGAGGGATCTGGAGGAGGAGGACAAAGGAGTCTGGAGGAGGAGGACAGAGGGATCTGGAGATGGAGGACAGAGGGGTCTGGAGATGGAGGACAGAGGAGTCTGGAGGAGGAGGACAGAGGAGTCTGGAGGAGGAGGACAGAGGAGTCTGGAGGAGGAGGACAGAGGAGTTTGGGGGAGGAGGACAAAGGTGTTTGAAGGAGGAGGACAGAGGAGTCTGGAGGAGGAGGACAGAGGAGTCTGGGGGAGGAGGACAAAGGTGTTTGAAGGAGGAGGACAGAGGAGTCTGGAGGAGGAGGACAGATGAGTCTGGGGGAGGAGGACAAAGGTGTTTGAAGGAGAAGGACAGAGGAGTCTGGAGGAGGACAACCTGTGTAGCCGCTCACAGAAGAGAGAAACTAATTGGACTGTTCCAGTATTTTGTCTGTAACTGAACCTACACCATCAGTAACATCCCCTACACGTGCGACACCAGTAACATCCCCTACACGCCCGACACCAGTAACATCCCCTACACGTGCGACACCAGTAACATCCCCTACACGTGCAACACCAGTAACATCCCCTACACGCCCGACACCAGTAACATCCCCTACACGTGCGACACCAGTAACATCCCCTACACGCCCGACACCAGTAACATCCCCTACACGCCCGACACCAGTAACATCCCCTACACGTGCAACACCAGTAACATCCCCTACACGCCCGACACCAGTAACATCCCCTACACGCCCGACACCAGTAACATCCCCTACACGTGCGACACCAGTAACATCCCCTACACGTGTGACACCAGTAACATCCCCTACACGTGCAACACCAGTAACATCCCCTACACGTGCGACACCAGTAACATCCCCTACACGTGTGACACCAGTAACATCCCCTACACGCCCGACACCAGTAACATCCCCTACACGTGCGACACCAGTAACATCCCCTACACGCGCGACACCAGTAACATCCCCTACACGTGTGACACCAGTAACATCCCCTACACGTGTGACACCAGTAACATCCCCTACACGCCCGACACCAGTAACATCCCCTACACGTGTGACACCAGTAACATCCCCTACACGTGTGACACCAGTAACATCCCCTACACGTGTGACACCAGTAACATCCCCTACACGTGCGACACCAGTAACATCCCCTACACGTGTGACACCAGTAACATCCCCTACACGCGCGACACCAGTAACATCCCCTACACGTGTGACACCAGTAACATCCCCTACACGTGCGACACCAGTAACATCCCCTACACGTGTGACACCAGTAACATCCCCTACACGCGCGACACCAGTAACATCCCCTACACGTGTGACACCAGTAACATCCCCTACACGCGCGACACCAGTAACATCCCCTACACGCGCGACACCAGTAACATCCCCTACACGTGCGACACCAGTAACATCCCCTACACGCGCGACACCAGTAACATCCCCTACACGTGTGACACCAGTAACATCCCCTACACGTGTGACACCAGTAACATCCCCTACACGTGCGACACCAGTAACATCCCCTACACGCCCGACACCAGTAACATCGCCTACACGCCCGACACCAGTAACATCCCCTACACGTGTGACACCAGTAACATCCCCTACACGTGTGACACCAGTAACATCCCCTACACGCCCGACACCAGTAACATCCCCTACACGTGTGACACCAGTAACATCCCCTACACGTGCGACATCAGTAACATCCCCTACACGTGTGACACCAGTAACATCCCCTACACGCCCGACACCAGTAACATCCCCCTACACGTGTGACATCAGTAACATCCCCTACACGTGTGACACCAGTAACATCCCCTACACGTGTGACACCAGTAACATCCCCTACACGTGTGACACCAGTAACATCCCCTACACGTGCGACACCAGTAACATCCCCTACACGCCCGACACCAGTAACATCCCCCTACACGTGTGACATCAGTAACATCCCCTACACGTGTGACACCAGTAACATCCCCTACACGTGTGACACCAGTAACATCCCCTACACGTGTGACACCAGTAACATCCCCTACACGTGTGACACCAGTAACATCCCCTACACGTGCGACATCAGTAACATCGCCTACACGTGCGACACCAGTAACATCCCCTACACGTGTGACACCAGTAACATCCCCTACACGCGCGACACCAGTAACATCCCCTACACGCGCGACACCAGTAACATCCCCTACACGTGTGACACCAGTAACATCCCCTACACGCCCGACACCAGTAACATCCCCTACACGTGTGACACCAGTAACATCCCCTACACGTGTGACACCAGTAACATCCCCTACACTTGTGACACCAGTAACATCCCCTACACGTGTGACACCAGTAACATCCCCTACACGCCCGACACCAGTAACATCCCCTACACGTGTGACACCAGTAACATCCCCTACACGTGCGACACCAGTAACATCGCCTACACGTGCGACATCAGTAACATCCCCTACACGTGCGACACAAGTAACATCCCCTACACGTGTGACACCAGTAACATCCCCTACACGTGTGACACCAGTAACATCCCCTACACGTGCGACACCAGTAACATCCCCTACACGCCCGACACCAGTAACATCGCCTACACGCCCGACACCAGTAGCATCCCCTACACGTGTGACACCAGTAACATCCCCTACACGCCCGACACCAGTAACATCCCCTACACGTGTGACACCAGTAACATCCCCTACACGTGCGACACCAGTAACATCGCCTACACGTGCGACACCAGTAACATCCCCTACACGTGTGACACCAGTAACATCCCCTACACGTGTGACACCAGTAACATCCCCTACACGCGCGACACCAGTAACATCCCCTACACGTGCGACACCAGTAACATCCCCTACACGTGTGACACCAGTAACATCCCCTACACGCGCGACACCAGTAACATCCCCTACACGTGCGACACCAGTAACATCCCCTACACGTGCGACACCAGTAACATCCCCTACACGTGCGACACCAGTAACATCCCCTACACGTGTGACACCAGTAACATCCCCTACACGCGCGACACCAGTAACATCCCCTACACGTGTGACACCAGTAACATCCCCTACACGTGTGACACCAGTAACATCCCCTACACGTGTGACACCAGTAACATCCCCTACACGTGTGACACCAGTAACATCCCCTACACGTGCGACACCAGTAACATCCCCTACACGTGTGACACCAGTAACATCCCCTACACGCGCGACACCAGTAACATCCCCTACACGTGTGACACCAGTAACATCCCCTACACGTGTGACACCAGTAACATCCCCTACACGCGCGACACCAGTAACATCCCCTACACGTGTGACACCAGTAACATCCCCTACACGTGCGACATCAGTAACATCGCCTACACGTGCGACACCAGTAACATCCCCTACACGTGTGACACCAGTAACATCCCCTACACGTGTGACACCAGTAACATCGCCTACACGTGCGACACCAGTAACATCCCCTACACGTGTGACACCAGTAACATCCCCTACACGCGCGACACCAGTAACATCCCCTACACGCGCGACACCAGTAACATCCCCTACACGTGCGACACCAGTAACATCCCCTACACGTGCGACACCAGTAACATCCCCTACACGTGCGACACCAGTAACATCCCCTACACGTGCGACACCAGTAACATCCCCTACACGCCCGACACCAGTAACATCCCCTACACGTGCGACACCAGTAACATCCCCTACACGTGCGACACCAGTAACATCCCCTACACGTGCGACACCAGTAACATCCCCTACACGTGTGACACCAGTAACATCCCCTACACGTGTGACACCAGTAACATCCCCTACACGCGCGACACCAGTAACATCCCCTACACGTGTGACACCAGTAACATCCCCTACACGCCCGACACCAGTAATATCCCCTACACGTGCGACACCAGTAACATCCCCTACACGTGCGACACCAGTAACATCCCCTACACGTGCGACACCAGTAACATCCCCTACACGTGCGACACCAGTAACATCCCCTACACGTGCGACACCAGTAACATCCCCTACACGTGCGACACCAGTAACATCCCCTACACGTGCGACACCAGTAACATCCCCCTACACGTGTGACATCAGTAACATCCCCTACACGCCCGACACCAGTAACATCCCCTACACGTGCGACACCAGTAACATCCCCTACACGTGCGACACCAGTAACATCCCCCTACACGTGTGACATCAGTAACATCCCCTACACGTGTGACACCAGTAACATCCCCTACACGCGCGACACCAATAACATCCCCTACACGTGCGACACCAGTAACATCCCCTACACGTGTGACATCAGTAACATCCCCTACACGTGCGACAACTCAGCGGAGACTCTCCAGTCAGTATATCTGCTATTAATGAAATGAAGGGACAGTGACCAACTCTTCACTCATCTCTTAATAAAGTGTAACATTTTACTCTATGCTAAAAATTCTGTGTTATATTCCCATAGGACTACTACTCCCAGTTAGCTGTAACTACTACTCCCAGTTAGCTGTAACTACTACTCCCAGTTAGCTGTAACTTGTAGCTTCTGGGCCCCAATGCAAAATCTGTAACAGGGCCCCATATCTACTATTTTAATTCCAGTGTTTTCTCATGTGGCTTCAGGGGCCCCATATCCACCATTTACAATGCTTGTGTTTTCTCATGTGGCAGAGGTGGCATCGGGGGCCCCTTGGGCATCATGGCTCTGGTGCACCTGTTACCTGTGATGCCTCTACCTGTGTCCAGGATCACCCTGACCCGCCTGTAGCTTTCATGTCCATAACAGGGACACATACAGGAGCAGCTCCTACATACAGTCCCCGGTTCGGTATGTGATTCCATCTCTTCACAGTTCACTATAATTTGTTCACCAGCGCACAGTACAACTTCTCGGTAACTTCATATCTACTTTCCTCAGTCACCACTGACATTGTTCCTCACTATCCTGAGGATTCTGCAGCCGTCTCCGTGTCTCGCACTGGGGCGGTGTCTCCTGTAAACTCCATTCTTCTTTGTTCTCGCAGTTTGGGTCCCATGTTGGTCTCTTCAAGGTCCAGTATGATGCTGATCTTGCTGTTGGCCATAATAATGCTGAGGACAATGCTCTGCTTCTGGCTCCTTACCATGATCTCTTGGACTCATCAGCCACAGGACCCTCTCACAATCTCCAAATGACCCCTACAAGAGCTTTGTCTTCAGGACCTGTCTCACATGTCAGCATTCAGTGTCCATGCATTGGTAGTTTCACTCCTGCTCAGGCTAATTGTCTAAGGCTCAGTCATCCAGTACAGTCCTCAGGGGTGGTCTAGGCTCAGTCATCCAGTACAGTCCTCAGGGGTGGTCTAGGCTCAGTCATCCAGTACACTCCTCAGGGGTGGTCTAGGCTCAGTCATCCAGTACAGTCCTCAGGGGGGTCTAGGCTCAGTCATCCAGTACAGTCCTCAGGGGTGGTCTAGGCTCAGTCATCCAGTACAGTCCTCAGGGGTGGTCTATGCTCAGTCATCCAGTACAGTCCTCAGGGGGGTCTAGGCTCAGTCATCCAGTACAGTCCTCAGGGGGGTCTAGGCTCAGTCATCCAGTACAGTCCTCAGGGGTGGTCTAGGCTCAGTCATCCAGTACAGTCCTCAGGGGGGTCTAGGCTCAGTCATCCAGTACAGTCCTCAGGGGTGGTCTAGGCTCAGTCATCCAGTACAGTCCTCAGGGGTGGTCTAGGCTCAGTCATCCAGTACAGTCCTCAGGGGGGTCTATGCTCAGTCATCCAGTACAGTCCTCAGGGGGGTCTAGGCTCAGTCATCCAGTACAGTCCTCAGGGGTGGTCTAGGCTCAGTCATCCAGTACAGTCCTCAGGGGTGGTCTAGGCTCAGTCATCCAGTACAGTCCTCAGGGGGGTCTAGGCTCAGTCATCCAGTACAGTCCTCAGGGGTGGTCTAGGCTCAGTCATCCAGTACAGTCCTCAGGGGTGGTCTAGGCTCAGTCATCCAGTACAGTCCTCAGGGGTGGTCTAGGCTCAGTCATCCAGTACAGTCCTCAGGGGTGGTCTAGGCTCAGTCATCCAGTACAGTCCTCAGGGGTGGTCTAGGCTCAGTCATCCAGTACACTCCTCATGGGTGGTCTAGGCTCAGTCATCCAGTACAGTCCTCAAGGGTGGTCTATGCTCAGTCAACCAGTACACTCCTCAGGGGTGGTCTAGGCTCAGTCATCCAGTACACTCCTCAGGGGTGGTCTAGGCTCAGTCATCCAGTACACTCCTCAGGGGTGGTCTAGGCTCAGTCATCCAGTACAGTCCTCAGGAGTGGTCTAGGTTCAGTCATCCAGTACACTCCTCAGGAGTGGCCTAGGCTCAGTCATCCAGTACACTCCTCATGGGTGGTCTAGGCTCAGTCATCCAGTACACTCCTCAGGGGTGGTCTAGGCTCAGTCATCCAGTACACTCCTCAGGGGGGTCTAGGCTCAGTCATCCAGTACAGTCCTCAGGGGTGGTCTAGGCTCAGTCATCCAGTACACTCCTCAGGGGTGGTCTAGGCTCAGTCATCCAGTACACTCCTCAGGGGTGGTCTAGGCTCAGTCATCCAGTACACTCCTCAGGGGTGGTCTATGCTCAGTCATCCAGTACACTCCTCAGGGGTGGTCTAGGCTCAGTCATCCAGTACACTCCTCAGGGGTGGTCTAGGCTCAGTCATCCAGTACACTCCTCAGGGGTGGTCTAGGCTCAGTCCTCAGTCATCCAGTACACTCCTCAGGGGTGGTCTATGCTCAGTCATCCAGTACACTCCTCAGGGGTGGTCTAGGCTCAGTCATCCAGTACACTCCTCAGGGGTGGTCTAGGCTCAGTCATCCAGTACACTCCTCAGGGGTAGTCTGGGCTCAGTCATCCAGTACACTCCTCAGGGGTGGTCTAGGCTCAGTCATCCAGTACACTCCTCAGGGGTGGTCTAGGCTCAGTCATCCAGTACACTCCTCAGGGGTGGTCTAGGCTCAGTCATCCAGTACACTCCTCAGGGGTGGTCTATGCTCAGTCATCCAGTACACTCCTCAGGGGTGGTCTAGGCTCAGTCATCCAGTACACTCCTCAGGGGTGGTCTAGGCTCAGTCATCCAGTACACTCCTCAGGGGTGGTCTAGGCTCAGTCATCCAGTACACTCCTCAGGGGTGGTCTATGCTCAGTCATCCAGTACACTCCTCAGGGGTGGTCTAGGCTCAGTCATCCAGTACACTCCTCAGGGGTGGTCTAGGCTCAGTCATCCAGTACACTCCTCAGGGGTAGTCTGGGCTCAGTCATCCAGTACACTCCTCAGGGGTGGTCTAGGCTCAGTCATCCAGTACACTCCTCAGGGGTGGTCTAGGCTCAGTCATCCAGTACACTCCTCATGGGTGGTCTAGGCTCAGTCATCCAGTACAGTCCTCAGGAGTGGTCTAGGCTCAGTCATCCAGTACACTCCTCAGGAGTGGTCTAGGCTCAGTCATCCAGTACACTCCTCAGGGCTGGTCTAGGCTCTGTCATCCAGTACCCTCCTCAGGGGTGGTCTAGACTCAGTCATCCAGTACATTCCTCAGGGGTGGTCTAGGCTCAGTCATCCAGTACCCTCCTCAGGGGTGGTCTAGGCTCAGTCATCCAGTACACTCCTCAGGGGGGTCTAGGCTCAGTCATCCAGTACACTCCCCAGGGGTGGTCTTGGCTCAGTCATCCAGTACACTCCTCAGGGGTGGTCTAGGCTCAGTCATCCAGTACACTCCTCAGGGGTGGTCTAGGCTCAGTCATCCAGTACACTCCTCATGGGTGGTCTAGGCTCAGTCATCCAGTACAGTCCTCAGGAGTGGTCTAGGCTCAGTCATCCAGTACACTCCTCAGGAGTGGTCTAGGCTCAGTCATCCAGTACACTCCTCAGGGCTGGTCTAGGCTCTGTCATCCAGTACCCTCCTCAGGGGTGGTCTAGACTCAGTCATCCAGTACATTCCTCAGGGGTGGTCTAGGCTCAGTCATCCAGTACACTCCTTAGGGGTGGTCTAGGCTCAGTCATCCAGTACACTCCTCAGGGGTTGTCTAGGTTCAGTCATCCAGTACACTCCTCAGGGGTGGTCTAGGTTCAGTCATCCAGTACACTCCTCAGGGGTGGTCTAGGCTCAGTCATCCAGTACACTCCTCAGGGGTGGTCTAGGCTCAGTCATCCAGTACACTCCTCAGGGTTGGTCTAAGCTCAGTCATCCAGTACACTCCTCGGGGGTGGTCTAGGCTCAATCATACAGTACACTCCTCAGGGGTGGTCTAGGCTCAATCATACAGTACACTCCTCAGTGGTGGTCTAGGCTCAATCATACAGTACACTCCTCAGGGGTGGTCTAGGCTCAATCATGCATTACACTCCTCAGAGGTGATCTAGGCTCAGTTATCCAGTACACTTTTCAGGGGTGGTCTAGGCTCAGTCCTCCTTGCTCTCCTCAGGTGTGGTGTATACTCAGTCCACTGATGCACACCTTAAGGGAGATCTAGGCTCAGCCCTCTGATCTGATGCACACCTCGGGGGCCATCTAGGCTCAGTCCTCCAGTGTACTCCTCAGGAGAGGTTTAGGCTCAGTCCACTGTTGCACTCCTTAGGGGTGGTCTAGGCTCAGTCCTCCAGTGCGCTCTTGGGGGGCAGTCTAGAGTTAGTCCTCTGATGCTCTCCTGGGTGGGTGATTTAGGCTCAGCCCTCCAAGCATTCCTTAGGAATGATCCAGATTATGTGCTCCTTGAAGTGGTCTAGGCTCAGTCCTCTGGTGTGCCCCTCAGGGTAGGTCTACATTACTTGGGGTGATCTAGGCTCAGTGTTTTAGTGCACTCCTTAGGAGTGGTTTAGACTCAGTCCTCCCTTGCATTCATCGGGGGCAGTTTGGGCTCAGTCCCAATGCACTCCTTTAGGACTCCGTCCTCTAATGCAATACTTTGGGGTGATCTAGGCTCAGTCCTCTGGTGCGTTCCTCAGGTTGATATAGGCACTCCTTGGGATGGTTCTAAGCTTAGTGCTCCCATGCAGTTCATGGGGAAAGTCTGGGCTTAGTCCTCAGGTGCACTAAATGGAGTGGGGGGATCTAGACTTAGTCCTCCACTGCACTCTTTCTCAGGTGGTCTGGGCTCAGTTCTCCATGCACTTCTCTGGGGCAATCTAGTCCTCTCTTGTGCTCTTTGGTGGTGGTCTAGGCTCAGTCCTCTCTTGTGCTCTTTGGTGGTGGTCTAGGCTCAGTCCTCTCTTCTGCTCTTTGGGGGTGGTCTAGGCTCAGTCCTCTCTTCTGCTCTTCGGGCGTGGTCTAGGCTCAGCCCTCTCTTCTGCTCTTCGGGGGTGGTCTAGGCTCAGCCCTCTCTTCTGCTCTTCGGGAGTGGTCTAGGCTCAGTCCTCTCTTCTGCTCTTCGGGGGTGGTCTAGGCTCAGTCCTCTCTTCTGCTCTTTAGGGGTGGTCTAGGCTCAGTCTTCTCTGCTGCTCTTCATGGGTGGTCTAGGCTCAGCCCTCTCTTCTGCTCTTCGGGGGTGGTCTAGGCTCAGTCCTCTCTGCTGCTCTTTGGGGGTGGTCTAGGCTCAGTCTTCTCTTCTGCACTTTGGGGGTGGTCTAGGCTCAGTCCTCTCTTGTGCTCTTCGGGGGGGTCTAGGCTCAGTCCTCTCTTCTGCTCTTTAGGGGTGGTCTAGGCTCATAGGCTCAGTCCTCTCTTCTGCTTTTTAGGGGTGGTCTAGGCTCAGTCCTCTCTTCTGCTCTTCGGGGGTGTTCTAGGCTCAGTCCTCTCTGCTGCTCTTTGCGGGTGGTCTGGGCTCAGTCTTCTCTTCTCCTCTTTGGGGGTGGTCTAGGCTCAGTCCTCTCTTGTGCTCTTCGGGGGGGTCTAGGCTCAGTCCTCTCTTCTGCTCTTCGGGGGTGGTCTAGGCTCAGTCCTCTCTGCTGCTCTTTGGGGGTGGTCTAGGCTCAGTCTTCTGTTCTGCTCTTTGGGGGTGGTCTAGGCTCAGTCCTCTCTTGTGCTGTTCGGGGGGTTTTAGGCTCAGTCCTCTCTTCTGCTCTTTAGGGGTGGTCTAGGCTCATAGGCTCAGTCCTCTCTTCTGCTTTTTAGGGGTGGTCTAGGCTCAGTCCTCTCTTCTGCTCTTCGGGGGTGTTCTAGGCTCAGTCCTCTCTGCTGCTCTTTGCGGGTGGTCTGGGCTCAGTCTTCTCTTCTCCTCTTTGGGGGTGGTCTAGGCTCAGTCCTCTCTTGTGCTCTTCGGGGGTGGTCTAGGCTCAGTCCTCTCTTCTGCTCTTTAGGGGTGGTCTAGGCTCAGTCTTCTCTGCTGCTCTTCATGGGTGGTCTAGGCTCAGTCTTCTCTTGTGCTCTTCGGGGGTGGTCTAGGCTCAGTCCTCTCTGCTGCTCTTTGGGGGTGGTCTAGGCTCAGTCTTCTCTTCTGCACTTTGGGGGTGGTCTAGGCTCAGTCCTCTCTTGTGCTCTTCGGGGGGGTCTAGGCTCAGTCCTCTCTTCTGCTCTTTAGGGGTGGTCTAGGCTCATAGGCTCAGTCCTCTCTTCTGCTTTTTAGGGGTGGTCTAGGCTCAGTCCTCTCTTCTGCTCTTCGGGGGTGTTCTAGGCTCAGTCCTCTCTGCTGCTCTTTGCGGGTGGTCTGGGCTCAGTCTTTTCTTCTCCTCTTTGGGGTGGTCTAGGCTCAGTCTTCTCTGCTGCTCTTCGGGGGTGGTCTAGGCTCAGTCCTCTCTGCTGCTATTTGGGGGTGGTCTAGGCTCAGTCTTCTGTTCTGCTCTTTGGGGGTGGTCTAGGCTCAGTCCTCTCTTGTGCTGTTTGGGGGGG
The DNA here is from genome assembly GCF_029499605.1 of Hyla sarda. Classification (NCBI taxonomy): domain Eukaryota; kingdom Metazoa; phylum Chordata; class Amphibia; order Anura; family Hylidae; genus Hyla; species Hyla sarda. The sequence goes on from NC_079195.1 coordinate 235,277,518, forward strand.
TTTAGGCTCAGTCCTCTCTTCTGCTCTTTAGGGGTGGTCTAGGCTCATAGGCTCAGTCCTCTCTTCTGCTTTTTAGGGGTGGTCTAGGCTCAGTCCTCTCTTCTGCTCTTCGGGGGTGTTCTAGGCTCAGTCCTCTCTGCTGCTCTTTGCGGGTGGTCTGGGCTCAGTCTTCTCTTCTCCTCTTTGGGGGTGGTCTAGGCTCAGTCCTCTCTTGTGCTCTTCGGGGGTGGTCTAGGCTCAGTCCTCTCTTCTGCTCTTTAGGGGTGGTCTATGCTCAGTCCTCTCTTCTGCTCTTTAGGGGTGGTCTAGGCTCATTCTTCTCTTCTGCTCTGCATGGGTGGTCTAGGCTCAGTCCTCTCTTCTGCTCTTCGGGTGTGGTCTAGGCTCAGTCCTCTCTGCTGCTCTTTGGGGGTGGTCTAGGCTCAGTCCTCTCTTCTGCTCTTCGGGGGTGGTCTAGGCTCAGTCTTCTCTTCTGCTCTTTGGGGTGGTCTAGGCTGTCTTCTCTTCTGCTCTTCATGGGTGGTCTAGGCTCAGTCTTCTCTTCTGCTCTTCGGGTGTGGTCTAGGCTTAGTCCTCTCTGCTGCTCTTCGGGGGTGGTCTAGGCTCAGTCCTCTCTTCTGCTCTTCGGGGGTGGTCTAGGCTCAGTCCTCTCTTCTGCTCTTTGGGGTGGTCTAGGCTCAGTCCTCTCTTCTGCTCTTCATGGGTGGTCTAGGCTCAGTCTTCTCTTCTGCTCTTCGGGGGTGGTCTGGGCTCAGTCTTCTCTTCTGCTCTTCGGGGGTGGTCTGGGCTCAGTCTTCTCTTCTGCTCTTCGGGGGTGGTCTAGGCTCAGTCCTCTCTTCTGCTTTTAAGGGTGGTCTAGGGTCAGTCTTCTCTTCTGCTCTTTGGGGTGGTCTATGCTGTCTTCTCTTCTGCTCTTCATGGGTGGTCTAGGCTCAGTCTTCTCTTCTGCTCTTCGGGTGTGGTCTAGGCTCAGTCCTCTCTGCTGCTCTTCGGGGGGGGTTTAGGCTCAGTCCTCTCTTCTGCTCTTTAGGGGTGGTCTAGGCTCATAGGCTCAGTCCTCTCTTCTGCTTTTTAGGGGTGGTCTAGGCTCAGTCCTCTCTTCTGCTCTTCGGGGGTGTTCTAGGCTCAGTCCTCTCTGCTGCTCTTTGCGGGTGGTCTGGGCTCAGTCTTCTCTTCTCCTCTTTGGGGGTGGTCTAGGCTCAGTCCTCTCTTGTGCTCTTCGGGGGTGGTCTAGGCTCAGTCCTCTCTTCTGCTCTTTAGGGGTGGTCTATGCTCAGTCCTCTCTTCTGCTCTTTAGGGGTGGTCTAGGCTCATTCTTCTCTTCTGTTCTGCATGGGTGGTCTAGGCTCAGTCTTCTCTTCTGCTCTTCGGGTGTGGTCTAGGCTCAGTCCTCTCTGCTGCTCTTTGGGGGTGGTCTAGGCTCAGTCCTCTCTTCTGCTCTTCGGGGGTGGTCTAGGCTCAGTCTTCTCTTCTGCTCTTTGGGGTGGTCTAGGCTGTCTTCTCTTCTGCTCTTCATGGGTGGTCTAGGCTCAGTCTTCTCTTCTGCTCTTCGGGTGTGGTCTAGGCTTAGTCCTCTCTGCTGCTCTTCGGGGGTGGTCTAGGCTCAGTCCTCTCTTCTGCTCTTCGGGGGTGGTCTAGGCTCAGTCCTCTCTTCTGCTCTTTGGGGTGGTCTAGGCTCAGTCCTCTCTTCTGCTCTTCATGGGTGGTCTAGGCTCAGTCTTCTCTTCTGCTCTTCGGGGGTGGTCTGGGCTCAGTCTTCTCTTCTGCTCTTCGGGGGTGGTCTGGGCTCAGTCTTCTCTTCTGCTCTTCGGGGGTGGTCTAGGCTCAGTCCTCTCTTCTGCTTTTAAGGGTGGTCTAGGGTCAGTCTTCTCTTCTGCTCTTTGGGGTGGTCTAGGCTGTCTTCTCTTCTGCTCTTCATGGGTGGTCTAGGCTCAGTCTTCTCTTCTGCTCTTCGGGTGTGGTCTAGGCTCAGTCCTCTCTGCTGCTCTTCGGGGGTGGTCTAGGCTCAGTCCTCTCTTCTGCTCTTCGGGGGTGGTCTAGGCTCAGTCCTCTCTTCTGCTCTTTGGGGGTGGTCTAGGCTCAGTCCTCTCTTCTGCTCTTCATGGGTGGTCTAGGCTCAGTCTTCTCTTCTGCTCTTCTGGGGTGGTCTGGGCTCAGTCTTCTCTTCTGCTCTTTGGGGGTGGTCTAGGCTCAGTCTTCTCTTCTGCTCTTCGGGGGTGGTCAAGGCTCAGTCCTCTCTTCTGCTTTTAAGGGTGGTTTAGGCTCAGTCCTCTCTTCTGCTCTTTGGGGGTGGTCTAGTCTCAGTCCTCTCTGTTGCTCTTTGCGGGTGGTCTGGGCTCAGTCCTCTCTTCTGCTCTTTGGGGGTGGTCTAGGCTCAGTCCTCTCTTCTGCTCTTCATGGGTGGTCTAGGCTCAGTCTTCTCTTCTGCTCTTCGGGGGTGGTCTGGGCTCAGTCTTCTCTTCTGCTCTTTGGGGGTGGTCTAGGCTCAGTCTTCTCTTCTGCTCTTCGGGGGTGGTCAAGGCTCAGTCCTCTCTTCTGCTTTTAAGGGTGGTCTAGGCTCAGTCCTCTCTTCTGCTCTTTGGGGGTGGTCTAGGCTCAGTCCTCTCTGTTGCTCTTTGCGGGTGGTCTGGGCTCAGTCTTCTCTTCAGCTCTTTGGGGGTGGTCTAGGCTCAGTCCTCTCTGCTGCTCTTTGGGGGTGGTCTAGGCTCAGTCTTCTGTTCTGCTCTTTGGGGGTGGTCTAGGCTCAGTCCTCTCTTGTGCTGTTCGGGGGGGTTTAGGCTCAGTCCTCTCTTCTGCTCTTTAGGGGTGGTCTAGGCTCATAGGCTCAGTCCTCTCTTCTGCTTTTTAGGGGTGGTCTAGGCTCAGTCCTCTCTTCTGCTCTTCGGGGGTGTTCTAGGCTCAGTCCTCTCTGCTGCTCTTTGCGGGTGGTCTGGGCTCAGTCTTCTCTTCTCCTCTTTGGGGGTGGTCTAGGCTCAGTCCTCTCTTCTGCTTTTAAGGGTGGTCTAGGCTCAGTCCTCTCTTCTGCTCTTCGGGGGTGGTCTAGGCTCAGTCTTCTCTTCTGCTCTTTGGGGTGGTCTAGGCTGTCTTCTCTTCTGCTCTTCATGGGTGGTCTAGGCTCAGTCTTCTCTTCTGCTCTTCGGGTGTGGTCTAGGCTCAGTCCTCTCTGCTGCTCTTCGGGGGTGGTCTAGGCTCAGTCCTCTCTTCTGCTCTTCGGGGGTGGTCTAGGCTCAGTCCTCTCTTCTGCTCTTTGGGGGTGGTCTAGGCTCAGTCCTCTCTTCTGCTCTTCATGGGTGGTCTAGGCTCAGTCTTCTCTTCTGCTCTTCGGGGGTCGTCTGGGCTCAGTCTTCTCTTCTGCTCTTTGGGGGTGGTCTAGGCTCAGTCTTCTCTTCTGCTCTTCGGGGGTGGTCAAGGCTCAGTCCTCTCTTCTGCTTTTAAGGGTGGTCTAGGCTCAGTCCTCTCTTCTGCTCTTTGGGGGTGGTCTAGGCTCAGTCCTCTCTGTTGCTCTTTGCGGGTGGTCTGGGCTCAGTCCTCTCTTCTGCTCTTTGGGGGTGGTCTAGGCTCAGTCCTCTCTTCTGCTCTTCATGGGTGGTCTAGGCTCAGTCTTCTCTTCTGCTCTTCGGGGGTGGTCTGGGCTCAGTCTTCTCTTCTGCTCTTTGGGGGTGGTCTAGGCTCAGTCTTCTCTTCTGCTCTTCGGGGGTGGTCAAGGCTCAGTCCTCTCTTCTGCTTTTAAGGGTGGTCTAGGCTCAGTCCTCTCTTCTGCTCTTTGGGGGTGGTCTAGGCTCAGTCCTCTCTGTTGCTCTTTGCGGGTGGTCTGGGCTCAGTCTTCTCTTCAGCTCTTTGGGGGTGGTCTAGGCTCAGTCCTCTCTGCTGCTCTTTGGGGGTGGTCTAGGCTCAGTCTTCTGTTCTGCTCTTTGGGGGTGGTCTAGGCTCAGTCCTCTCTTGTGCTGTTCGGGGGGGGTTAGGCTCAGTCCTCTCTTCTGCTCTTTAGGGGTGGTCTAGGCTCATAGGCTCAGTCCTCTCTTCTGCTTTTTAGGGGTGGTCTAGGCTCAGTCCTCTCTTCTGCTCTTCGGGGGTGTTCTAGGCTCAGTCCTCTCTGCTGCTCTTTGCGGGTGGTCTGGGCTCAGTCTTCTCTTCTCCTCTTTGGGGGTGGTCTAGGCTCAGTCCTCTCTTGTGCTCTTCGGGGGTGGTCTAGGCTCAGTCCTCTCTTCTGCTCTTTAGGGGTGGTCTAGGCTCAGTCTTCTCTGCTGCTCTTCATGGGTGGTCTAGGCTCAGTCTTCTCTTGTGCTCTTCGGGGGTGGTCTAGGCTCAGTCCTCTCTGCTGCTCTTTGGGGGTGGTCTAGGCTCAGTCTTCTCTTCTGCACTTTGGGGGTGGTCTAGGCTCAGTCCTCTCTTGTGCTCTTCGGGGGGTCTAGGCTCAGTCCTCTCTTCTGCTCTTTAGGGGTGGTCTAGGCTCATAGGCTCAGTCCTCTCTTCTGCTTTTTAGGGGTGGTCTAGGCTCAGTCCTCTCTTCTGCTCTTCGGGGGTGTTCTAGGCTCAGTCCTCTCTGCTGCTCTTTGCGGGTGGTCTGGGCTCAGTCTTCTCTTCTCCTCTTTGGGGTGGTCTAGGCTCAGTCTTCTCTGCTGCTCTTCGGGGGTGGTCTAGGCTCAGTCCTCTCTGCTGCTCTTTGGGGGTGGTCTAGGCTCAGTCTTCTGTTCTGCTCTTTGGGGGTGGTCTAGGCTCAGTCCTCTCTTGTGCTGTTCGGGGGGGGTTAGGCTCAGTCCTCTCTTCTGCTCTTTAGGGGTGGTCTAGGCTCATAGGCTCAGTCCTCTCTTCTGCTTTTTAGGGGTGGTCTAGGCTCAGTCCTCTCTTCTGCTCTTCGGGGGTGTTCTAGGCTCAGTCCTCTCTGCTGCTCTTTGCGGGTGGTCTGGGCTCAGTCTTCTCTTCTCCTCTTTGGGGGTGGTCTAGGCTCAGTCCTCTCTTGTGCTCTTCGGGTGTGGTCTAGGCTCAGTCTTCTCTGCTGCTCTTCATGGGTGGTCTAGGCTCAGTCTTTATCTTCTGCTCTTTGGGTGTGGTCTAGGCTCAGTCCTCTCGGCTGCTCTTCGGGGGTGGTCTAGGCTCAGTCCTCTCTTCTGCTCTTCGGGGGTGGTCTAGGCTCAGTCTTCACTTCTGCTCTTTGGGGGTGGTCTAGGCTCAGTCCTCTCTTCTGCTCTTCAGGGTTGGTCTAGGCTCAGTCTTCTCTTCTGCTCTTCAGGGGTGGTCTAGGCTCAGTCCTCTCTTCTGCTCTTCGGGGGTGGTCTAGGCTCAGTCCTCTCTGTTGCTCTTTGTGGGTGGTCTGGGCTCAGTCTTCTCTTCTGCTCTTTGGGGGTGGTCTAGGCTCAGTCCTCTCTTCTGCTCTTCAGGGGTGGTCTAGGCTCAGTCTTCTCTTCTACTTTTTAGGGGTGGTCTAGGCTCAGTCCTCTCTTCTGCTCTTCGGGGGTGGTCTAGGCTCAGTCCTCTCTGTTGCTCTTTGTGGGTGGTCTGAGCTCAGTCTTCTCTTCTGCTCTTTGGGGGTGGTCTAGGCTCAGTCCTCTCTTGTGCTCTTCGGGGGTGGTCTATGCTCAGTCCTCTCTTCTGCTCTTTAGGGGTGGTCTAGGCTCATTCTTCTCTTCTGCTCTGCATGGGTGGTCTAGGCTCAGTCTTCTCTTCTGCTCTTCGGGTGTGGTCTAGGCTCAGTCCTCTCTGCTGCTCTTTGGGGGATGTCTAGGCTCAGTCCTCTCTTCTGCTCTTCGGGGGTGGTCTAGGCTCAGTCTTCTCTTCTGCTCTTTGGGGTGGTCTAGGCTGTCTTCTCTTCTGCTCTTCATGGGTGGTCTAGGCTCAGTCCTCTCTTCTGCTCTTCGGGTGTGGTCTAGGCTTAGTCCTCTCTGCTGCTCTTCGGGGGTGGTCTAGGCTCAGTCCTCTCTTCTGCTCTTCGGGGGTGGTCTAGGCTCAGTCCTCTCTTCTGCTCTTCATGGGTGGTCTAGGCTCAGTCTTCTCTTCTGCTCTTCGGGGGTGGTCTGGGCTCAGTCTTCTCTTCTGCTCTTCGGGGGTGGTCTAGGCTCAGTCCTCTCTTCTGCTTTTAAGGGTGGTCTAGGCTCAGTCCTCTCTTCTGCTCTTCGGGGGTGGTCTAGGCTCAGTCTTCTCTTCTGCTCTTTGGGGTGGTCTAGGCTGTCTTCTCTTCTGCTCTTCATGGGTGGTCTAGGCTCAGTCTTCTCTTCTGCTCTTCGGGTGTGGTCTAGGCTCAGTCCTCTCTGCTGCTCTTCGGGGGTGGTCTAGGCTCAGTCCTCTCTTCTGCTCTTCGGGGGTGGTCTAGGCTCAGTCCTCTCTTCTGCTCTTATGGGGTGGTCTAGGCTCAGTCCTCTCTTCTGCTCTTCATGGGTGGTCTAGGCTCAGTCTTCTCTTCTGCTCTTCGGGGGTGGTCTGGGCTCAGTCTTCTCTTCTGCTCTTTGGGGGGTGGTCTAGGCTCAGTCTTCTCTTCTGCTCTTCGGGGGTGGTCAAGGCTCAGTCCTCTCTTCTGCTTTTAAGGGTGGTCTAGGCTCAGTCCTCTCTTCTGCTCTTTGGGGGTGGTCTAGGCTCAGTCCTCTCTGTTGCTCTTTGCGGGTGGTCTGGGCTCAGTCTTCTCTTCTGCTCTTTGGGGGTGGTCTAGGCTCAGTCCTCTCTTCTGCTCTTTGGGGGTGGTCTAGGCTCAGTCTTCTCTTCTGCTCTTCGGGGGTGGTCTAGGCTCAGTCCTCTCTTCTGCTTTTAAGGGTGGTCTAGGCTCAGTCCTCTCTTCTGCTCTTTGGGGGTGGTCTAGGCTTAGTCCTCTCTGTTGCTCTTTGCGGGTGGTCTGGGCTCAGTCTTCTCTTCTGCTCTTTGGTAGTGGTCTAGGCTCAGTCCTCTCTACTGCTCTTTGGGGGTGGTCTAGGCTCAGTCCTCTCTTGTGCTCTTCGGGGGTGGTCTAGGCTCAGTCCTCTCTTCTGCTCTTTAGGGGTAGTCTAGGCTCAGTCTTCTCTTCTGCTCTTTATGGGTGGTCTAGGCTCAGTCTTCTCTTTTGCTCTTCGGGTGTGGTCTAGGCTCAGTCCTCTCTGCTGCTCTTCGGGGCTGGTCTAGGCTCAGTCCTCTCTTCTGCTCTTTAGGGGTGGTCTAGGCTCAGTCTTCTCTTCTGCTCTTCATGGGTGGTCTAGGCTCAGTCCTCTCTGCTGCTCTTCGGGTGTGGTCTAGGCTCAGTCCTCTCTGCTGCTCTTCGGGGGTGGTCTAGGCTCAGTCCTCTCTTCTGCTCATCAGGGGTGGTCTAGGCTCAGTCTTCTCTTCTGCTCTTCGGGTGTGGTCTAGGCTCAGTCCTCTCTGCTGCTCTTCGGGGGTGGTCTAGGCTCAGTCTTCTCTTCTGCTTTTTGGGGTGGTCTAGGTTCAGTCCTCTCTTCTGCTCTTTAGGGGTGGTCTAGGCTCAGTCCTCTGCCCAGTCTATCAGTTAATATCACTGTCCCTTGTGCACCCACTGCCACCCAATCGCTAGATGTGTCAGAAATCTGCAGTTATATGGGCGACCTCTGCACCACTTAGAGGTGCTTTGGCACGTTGCTTCTAAAGCTATGTAATTTACAATGTTTTCTAACACAGGGGCCAAGGATGACAGGTGTAACACCATCGGCACCTAGACAATGGATCCCCATCTCCGCACACTCCAGGGCCCCCGGGGACAATGGAGTCAACAATACAAAACCACTACAGCAGCCACTAGAGGAGCAGAACACAATCCTCCGCAGTCCCTTATTACATTGCAGTGCGGGGGCCGGGCGTTCGCCCCTCACATGTGTACTACGCCCTTTCTCTGTTGCTGCCGGTTATCGCCATTTCACCGCACTCGTCATTCAGAGAATCTTTTTTTGTTATTTTCTTTTAATGGCTCCAAGAAGGACGATCAGGATGGGAAGGGTCCTCCCGCAATGTCCATGCAGCTCCCCTCACCCCGGACCATCCACCTCAGGTGCCAATCACGGCTCTGCTGGAATCCCAAATATTTAGTGACATTTACACCCTGGGCTGAGTCCTGGGTGAAGACATCCATATCAGTGTCGGAGATATACGAAGCCGTATACACATGTGATGATTGGGGGCAATAGAGAAAAGCAAGAGCAATGGAGGCGCTAAAAAACCCAAAGCGTTCCACCGCCCCATGTGACTGAAGAGCCATAGGGCAATCCACCGGCTCCTCTCTCCTCCATGCTTTACACTGCAGCTCTCTTCATATTCTTTCCTTTATATCAGAAAAATGAGAGATGAATACATTACAGCAAGGACAAATGAGGAGAGGGGAGGGGCCTAAAATGGGAGGAGCCTGGAGGTCGGCTTTAGGGCCACAATCTCAGTCATGTTTATTGCTACAGGTGAACTTTGTATAAAGTCTTAAATCTACAGTGCAGAGCGATGTGTCTCCATGGTAACAGACTACAAGCAAACCTTGTGTAGTCACTTGTAGCCACGTCTCCTACTTCTTCCACAAGACGACATTACGGAAAAAAAAGGGGGAGAGGACAGATGGAAGGGGGTCTGATGGCGCCATCGATCTACAGAGTTATTATCTGAACATATATCTGTGGGCAAAATACACAAGACTTTCCTTATTTAGATGGAGCATCAAGTGCCCAAAAATTATACTTATATTATAAATTACTTCTATATAAAAATCTTAATCCTTCCAGTACTTATCATCTGCTGTATGCTCCACAGGAAGTTGTGTAGTTCTTTCCAGTCTGACCACAGTGCTCTCTGCTGACACCTCTGTCCATGTCAGGAACTGTCCAGAGCAGGAACAAATCTTTATAGCAAACCTCTCCTGCTCTGGACAGTTCCTGACATGGACAGAGGTGGCAGCAGAGAGCACTGTGGTCCGACTGGAAAGAACTACACAACTTCCTGTGGAGCATACAGCAGCTGATAAGTACTGGAAGGATTACAATTTTTATATAGAAGTAATTTACAAATCTGTAGTGTTGAGCGGCATAGGCCATATTCGAATTCGCGAATATTCGCGAATATATGGACGAATATTCGTCATATATTCGCGAATATTCGCATATTCGTTATATCCTCGTTTTATTTTCGCATATGCGAAAATTCGCGTATGCGAAAATTAACATATGTGAAAATTAGCATATACAAAATTAACATACGCGAAAATGCGCATATGCAAAAATTAGCATATGCTAATGTTCGCATATGCGAATTTACGTGCGCCAGTCTCACACAGTAGTATTAGAGCCTTCTTTACACCACACAAGCTGGAAGCAGAGGGGGGTGATCACTGTGATGTGTACTGTGAAGAAAAAAAAACAAAAAAAAAAACGAATATTCGTAATTACGAATATATAGCGCTATATTCGCAAAATTCGCGAATTCGCGAATATGCGATATTCGCGAATAATATTCGATTTGCGAATATTCGCGAGCAACACTACAAATCTGTAGAACTTTCTTCCCCCAGTTAATTTGAAAAAAACATGTTTGTCTCCGAAGTACCCCTTTAAGGGCAGATCCAGAGATTTCACTGCATCTTCATGGTGATTTCACTGCAAAAGCTGCACATCTAAATTCTACCGCACATACATTACAGATTATACCCCACTACAGTGAATGAATTCTACCGCAGATACATTACAGATTATACCGCACTACAGTGAATGAATTCTACCGCACATACATTACAGATTATACCTCACTACAGTGAATGAATTCTACCGCAGATACATTACAGATTATACCGTACTACAGTGAATGAATTCTACTGCACATACATTACAGATTATACCCCACTACAGTGAATGAATTCCATTGCACATACATTATAGATTATACCTCACTACAGTGAAGGAATTCTACCGCACATACATTACAGATTATACCCCACTACAGTGAATGAATTCTACCGCACATACATTACAGATTATACCTCACTACAGTGAATGAATTCTACCGCACATACATTACAGATTATACCTCACTACAGTGAATGAATTCTACCGCACATACATTACAGATTATACCTCACTACAGTGAATGAATTCTACCGCACATACATTACAGATTATACCCCACTACAGTGAATAAATTCTACCGCAGATACATTACAGATTATACCGCACTACAGTGAATGAATTCTACCGCACATACATTACAGATTATACCTCACTACAGTGAATGAATTCTACCGCAGATACATTATAGATTATACCCCACTACAGTGAATGAATTCTACCGCAGATAAATTACAGATTATACCTCACTAAAGTGAATGAATTCTACCTCACATACATTGCAGATTATACCCCACTACAGTGAATGAATTCTACCGCACATACATTACAGATTATACTCCATTACAGTGAATGAATTCGACCGCACATACATTACAGATTATACCACACTACAGTGAATGAATTCGACCGCACATACATTACAGATTATACCTCACTACAGTGAATGAATTCTACCGCACATACATTACAGATTATACCGCACTACAGTGAATGAATTCTACCGCACATACATTACAGATTATACCTCACTACAGTGAATGAATTCTACCGCAGATACATTACAGATTATAACCCACTACAGTGAATGAATTCTACCGCACATACATTACAGATTATACCTCACTACAGTGAATGAATTCTACCACAGATACATTACAGATTATACCGCACTACAGTGAATGAATTCTACCGAACATACATTACAGATTATACCGCACTACGGTGAATGAATTCTACCGCACATGCATTACAGATTATACCGCACTACAGTGAATGAATTCTACCGCAGATACATTACAGATTATACCCCACTACAGTGAATGAATTCTACCGCAGATACATTACAGATTATACCCCACTACAGTGAATGAATTCTACCGCAGGTACATTACAATTATACCTCACTACAGTGAATGAATTCTACCACAGATACATTATAGATTATACCTCACTACAGTGAATGAATTCTACCGCACATACATTACAGATTATATCCCACTACAGTGAATGAATTCTACTGCAGATACAGTACAGATTATACCCCACTACAGTGAATAAATTTTACCGCACATACATTACAGATTATACCTTACTACAGTGAATGAATTCTACCGCACATACATTACAGATTATACCGCACTACAGTGAATGAATTCTACCGCACATACATTACAGATTATACCTCACTACAGTGAATGAATTCTACCGCAGATACATTATAGATTATACCCCACTACAGTGAATGAATTCTACTGCAGATACATTACAGATTATACCCCACTACAGTGAATGAATTCTACCGCACATACATTACAGATTATACCTCACTACAGTGAATGAATTCTACCTCACATACATTACAGATTATACCGCACTACAGTGAATGAATTCTACCGCACATACATTACAGATTATACTCCACTACAGTGAATGAATTCTACCGCACATACATTACAGATTATACCTCACTACAGTGAATGAATTCTACCGCACATACATTACAGATTATACCGCACTACAGTGAATGAATTCTACCGCACAGACATTACAGATTATACCTCACTACAGTGAATTAATTCTACCGCAGATACATTACAGATTATATCCCACTACAGTGAATGAATTCTACCGCACATACATTACAGATTATACCTCACTACAGTGAATGAATTCTACCACAGATACATTACAGATTAAACCGCACTACAGTGAATGAATTCTACCGCACATACATTACAGATTATACCGCACTACGGTGAATGAATTCTACCGCACATACATTACAGATTATACCCCACTACAGTGAATGAATTCTACCGCAGATACATTACAGATTATACCCCACTACAGTGAATGAATTCTACCGCAGATACATTGCAATTATACCTCACTACAGTGAATGAATTCTACCGCAGATACATTATAGATTATACCTCAATAAAGTGAATGAATTCTACCGCACATAGATTATAGATTATACCCCACTACAGTGAATGAATTCTGCCGCAGATATATTACAGATTATACCGCACTACAGTGAATGAATTCCACCGCACATACATTACAATTATACGTCACTACAGTGAATGAATTCTACCGCACATACATTAGAGATTATACCGCACTACAGTGAATGAATTCTACCGCACATACATTACAGATTATACCTCACTACAGTGAATGAATTCTACCGCACATACATTACAGATTATACTCCACTACAGTGAATTAATTCTACCGCAGATACATTACAGATTATACCCCACTACAGTGAATGAATTCTACTGCACATACATTACAGATTATACCTCACTACAGTGAATGAATTCTACCGCAGATACATTACAGATTATACCCCACTACAGTGAATGAATTCTACCGCACGTACATTACAGATTATACCTCACTACAGTGAATGAATTCTACCGCAGATACATTACAGATTATACTCCACTACAGTGAATGAATTCTACCGCATATACATTACAGATTATACCTCACTACAGTGAATGAATTCTACCTCAGATACTTTACAGATTATACCCCACTACAGTGAATGAATTCTACCGCACATACATTACAGATTATACCTCACTACAGTGAATGAATTCTACCTCAGATACATTACAGATTATACCGCACTACAGTGAATGAATTCTACCGCACATACATTACAGATTATACCTCACTACAGTGGAGGAATTCTACCGCACATACATTACAGACTATACCTCACTACAGTGAATGAATTCTACCGCACATACATTACAGATTATACCGCACTACAGTGAATGAATTCTACCGCACATACATTACAGATTATACCTCACTACAGTGAATGAATTCTACCGCACATACATTACAGATTATACCGCACTACAGTGAATGAATTCTACCGCAGATACATTACAGATTATACCCCACTACAGTGAATGAATTCTACCGCACATACATTACAGATTATACCTCACTACAGTGAATGAATTCTACCACAGATACATTACAGATTAAACCGCACTACAGTGAATGAATTCTACCGCAGATACATTACAGATTATACCTCACTACAGTGAATGAATTCTACCTCACATACATTGCAGATTATACCGCATTACAGTGAATGAATTCTACCGCACATACATTACAGATTATACTCCACTACAGTGAATGAATTTGACCGCACATACATTACAATTATACCTCACTACAGTGAATGAATTCTACCGCAGATACATTATATATTATACATCACTACAGTGAATGAATTCTACCGCACATACATTACAGATTATACCCCACTACAGTGAATGAATTCTACCGCAGATATATTACAGATTATACCGCACTACAGTGAATGAATTCCACAGCACATACATTACAGATTATGCCTCACTACAGTGAATGAATTCTACCGCACATACATTACAGATTATACCGCACTACAGTGAATGAATTCTACCGCACATACATTACAGATTATACCTCACTACAGTGAATGAATTCTACCGCACATACATTACAGATTATACCTCACTACAGTGAATTAGTTCTACCGCAGATACATTACAGATTATACCCCACTACAATGAATGAATTCTACCGCACGTACATTACAGATTATACCTCACTACAGTGAATGAATTCTACCGCAGATACATTACAGATTATACTCCACTACAGTGAATGAATTCTACCACAGATACATTACAGATTATACCTCACTACAGTGAATGAATTCAACCGCACATACATTACAGATTATACCTCACTACAGTGAATGAATTCTACCGCAGATACATTACAGATTATACCCCACAACAGTGAATGAATTCTACCGCACATACATTACAGATTATACCTCACTACAGTGAATGAATTCTACCGCACATACATTACAGATTATACCCCACTACAGTGAATGAATTCTACCGCACATACATTACAGATTATACCTCACTACAGTGAATGAATTCTACCGCAGATACATTACAGATTATACCTCACTACAGTGAATGAATTCTACCACACATACATTACAGATTATACCTCACTACAGTGAAGGAATTCTACCGCATATACATTACAGATTATACCTCACTACAGTGAATGAATTCTACTGCATATACATTACAGATTATACCGCACTACAGTGAATGAATTCTACCGCACATACATTACAGATTATACTCCACTACAGTGAATGAATTCTACCTCATATACATTACAGATTATACCTCACTACAGGGAATGAATTCTACCGCACATACATTACAGATTATACCTCACTACAGTGAAGGAATTCTACCGCATATACATTACAGATTATACCTCACTACAGTGAATGAATTCTACTGCATATACATTACAGATTATACCTCACTACAGTGAATGAATTCTACCGCACATACATTACAGATTATACCTCACTACAGTGAATGAATTCTACCGCACATACATTACAGATTATACTCCACTACAGTGAATGAATTCTACCTCATATACATTACAGATTATACCTCACTACAGGGAATGAATTCTACCGCACATACATTACAGATTATACCTCACTACAGTGAATGAATTCTACCGCACATACATTACAGATTATACCCCACTACAGTGAATGAATTCTACTGCAGATACATTACAGATTATACTCCACTACAGTGAATGAATTCTACCTCAGATACATTACAGATTATACCTCACTACAGTGAATGAATTCTACCACACATACATTACAGATTATACCTCACTACAGTGAATGAATTCTACCGCAGATACATTACAGATTATACCGCACTACAGTGAATGAATTCTACCTCAGAAACATTACAGATTATACCTCACTACAGTGAATGAATTCTACCGCACATACATTACAGATTATACCTCACTACTGTAAATGAATTCTACCGCAGATACATTACAGATTATACCCCACTACAGTGAATAAATTCTACCGCACATACATTACAGATTATACCTCACTACAGTGAATGAATTCTACCGCACATACATTACAGATTATACCTCACTACAGTGAATGAATTCTACCGCAGATACATTACAGATTATACGGCACTACAGTGAATGAATTCTACCGCACATACATTACAGATTATACCTCACTACAGTGAATAAATTCTACCGCAGATACATTACAGATTATACCTCACTACAGTGAATGAATTCTACCGCAGATACATTACAGATTATACCGCACTACAGTGAATGAATTCTACCACAGATACATTACAGATTCTACCGCACTACAGTGAATGAATTCTACCGCAGATACATTACAGATTATATCCCACTACAGTGAATGAATTCTACCGCACATACATTACAGATTATACCCCACTACAGTGAATGAATTTTACCGCAGATACATTACAATTATACCTCACTACAGTGAATTAATTCTACCGCAGATACATTATAGATTATACCTCACTACAGTGAATGAATTCTACCGCAGATACATTACAGATTCTACCGCACTACAGTGAATGAATTCTACCGCAGATACATTACAGATTATACCCCACTACAGTGAATGAATTCTACCGCAGATACATTACAGATTATACCCCACTACAGTGAATGAATTCTACCGCAGATACATTACAATTATACCTCACTACAGTGAATTAATTCTACCGCAGATACATTATAGATTATACCCCACTACAGTGAATGAATTCTACCGCAAATACATTACAGATTATACCCCACTACAGTGAATGAATTCTACCGCAGATACATTACAATTATACCTCACTACAGTGAATTAATTCTACCGCAGATACATTATAGATTATACTTCACTACAGTGAATGAATTCTACCGCAGATACATTACAATTATACCTCACTACAGTGAATTAATTCTACCGCAGATACATTATAGATTATACCTCACTACAGTGAATGAATTCTACCGCACATACATTACAGATTATACCCCACTACAGTGAATGAATTGTACCGCAGTTATATTACAGATTATACCGCACTACAGTGAATGAATTCCACCGCACATACATTACAGATTATGCCTTACTACAGTGAATGAATTCTACCGCACATACATTACAGATTATACCGCACTACAGTGAATGAATTCTACCGCACATACATTACAGATTATACCTCACTACAGTGAATGAATTCTACCGCACATACATTACAGATTATACTCCACTACAGTGAATTAATTCTACCGCAGATACATTACAGATTATATCCCACTACAGTGAATGAATTCTACCGCACATACATTACAGATTATACCCCAATACAGTGAATGAATTCTACCGCAAATACATTACAGATTATACCCCACTACAGTGAATGAATTCTACCGCACGTACATTACAGATTATACCTCACTACAGTGAATGAATTCTCCCGCAGATACATTACAGATTATGCCTCACTACAGTGAATGAATTCTACCGCACATACATTACAGATTATACCTCACTACAGTGAATGAATTCTACCGCACGTATATTACAGATTTTGCCTCACTACAGTGAATGAATTCTACCACAGATACATTACAGATTATACCTCACTACAGTGAATGAATTCTACCGCACATACATTACAGATTATACCGCACTACAGTGAATGAATTCTACCGCAGATATATTACAGATTATATCCCACAACAGTGAATGAATTCTACTGCACATACATTACAGATTATACACCACTACAGTGAATGAATTCTACCGCACATACATTACAGATTATACTCCACTACAGTGAATGAATTCTACCGCACATACATTACAGATTATACCTCACTACAGTGAATGAATTCTACCTCAGATACATTACAGATTATACCGCACTACAGTGAATGAATTCTACCTCAGATACATTACAGATTATACCTCACTACAGTGAATGAATTCTACCGCACATACATTACAGATTATACCTCACTACAGTGAATTAATTCTACCGCAGATACATTACAGATTATACCGCACTACAGTGAATGAATTCTACCGCAGATACATTACAGATTATACCTCACTACAGTGAATGAATTCTACCGCAGATACATTACAGATTATACCGCACTACAGTGAATGAATTCTACCGCAGATACATTACAGATTATACCTCACTACAGTGAATGAATTCTACCACAAATACATTACAGATTATACCTCACTACAGTGAATGAATTCTAACGCATATACATTACAGATTATACCGCACTACAGTGAATGAATTCTACCTCAGAAACATTACAGATTATACCTCACTACAGTGAATGAATTCTACCGCAGATACATTACAGATTATACCCCACTACAGTGAATGAATTCTACCGCACATACATTACAGATTATACCGCACTACAGTGAATGAATTCTACCGCACATACATTACAGATTATACCTCACTACAGTGAATGAATTCTACCGCACCTACATTACAGATTATACCTCACTACAGTGAATGAATTCTACCGCACATACATTACAGATTATACCTCACTACAGTGAAGGAATTCTACCGCACATACATTACAGACTATACCTCACTACAGTGAATGAATTCTACCGCACATACATTACAGATTATACCGTACTACAGTGAATGAATTCTACCGCAGATACATTACAGATTATACCCCACTACAGTGAATGAATTCTACCGCAGATACATTACAGATTATACCCCACTACAGTGAATGAATTCTACCGCACATACATGACTAGGGGATCTGCTACTTGCTCTGTGACCCCTGTACCACCCTGCCACCCCATCAATAACCACATTACAACACTTATTTTGGTGGAAAAGGCCACAGCGGCCACATTTATTAAATAACCATAATAAAATAAAATAAATATATACTTTAACTTTACAATAACACAGAAACAGTCGGGTAAACATTACCCATTAACATTATAACATTTACAAATCATAGTGCATAACATTGTAAACAGTTTTCCATTTCCTACCCCAAAGGTAAGGGGACCTGAAGGCAACCTGAGTTATTCCCCGGGCTCCTACTTTGCCCTTGGCCGTAAATCAACGACCCAAGGACACCCCCTTCAGAGCCCCCCGTTTTTTACCTCAACCGCTGAGGTGTCACCAGTGACTGGGGCACCGCCCCCAGCCCTACCACACCATTCTGTTCACACCTCACTCCAATTCTCCATCAAGTGCCTCCAGGTCCCCCTCCCCCACTACCTGCCACGACGGCCTTGTGTGACTCCTCACTCACGGCCGGCCACCCACAACCCGACTGCTCTCACCACCACCTCCCTAATTTCCAGAACCCACAAATCCATCCCCAAGGGGTTCAGATGGACCCCGTCAGCGTCCATAAAATCCCAGGAAGGACTCTCCAACTCCCGGTGGCGCACTACCAGGCCCCCATTCCGCGCCATGAAACGACTCACCACCCGATTAACCTTGGCCCTCGCCTTATTCAGTCGGATGACCGAACGCGCCTCCCTCCACTTGAACCGCGCCACAATGTCCAACCAGACCACCACGATCCCGGGGAAGGACGACCAGATCCGCAGCATGTCCAATTTAATATCCCTCATCAAGGCTCTGGCCGTCCGACCCCCAAGATCATTGCCGCCTAGGTGGACTACCAACACGTTGGGGGGCCTGTCCAGCGCCGCGTGTGTTTGCAAGAGGGGGAGCAGTCCCGCCCACTGCAAACCCCCTTGACCAATCCACCGCACCTGAGCCTGTTCCCTGTCCAGACCCAACTGCCTCCCAGCCGGGCGAACATCAGCGCGCGAGGCCCCACGCCTCACGTACGAATGACCCACGATCCAGACCAAGCACGGCTGACCCCCTGTAAGACATAAACACGAAAAACAACCCATCACTATTCCTGCCTTACTCCCCACATATATTGTCCATAAAACAAAACAAACACCCACAAAAAGACACGCCCACCCCCCTACAACATCTGCGGGCGCACATATAACCGGAACCGGTCAGATTCCCACCTACCAATCCTCCGTATCGCATCAGGCCCCAAACCCCACCGCGACGCCTCCGTAGCCGCTCCTATCCGAAAGGAGTGCGAGCTGAACCCACCCGCATCCTTCCCCAGCTTTTCCAGGCAAAAACGGAAAACCCGCACAAATTGGAACCGGGACAAAAATTCCCCGTTCGCATGAACCAGCAGAGGGCCCCCCATCACCGTCCGAACCCCCAAGTACTCCCGAAAACAATGCACCGGACACATGCCCCCACCACCCAACTCCGCCAATCGCACAGCAAAACCCTTCCCCAGCTGGTCCGTTTTGGACCTGCGCACCTTACACACTAACACAGAACCGTCCAAGCAAACATCCCCAAACAACAAACCTCCCACCCGAACCTTACTAGGCGCGACCAACTCCGAAACCCGGAACGCCCCAAAAAACGCCAGCGAGAAAGCCGGCCGAAACAGCAACACCTCAAAAACAGACGAGCACACCGTCCCCAAGACCCCCCCTATATCCGCCAGCAGCTGGAAAGAAACGGGCCGCCGAGCATCACGCTGCACCCCCCCCCCGCCGAAAACCCCTGGCAGCCAAACGCACCCTAAACGATTTAGTGACATCAGACAACCCCTGACACCTAAACCAGAACCCCAGGGCCGCCATCCGGCGGCTCAACCCCGACGGGGACACTCCATCCCCAAACAATCTCCCAACGTAAAACAAAACTGCCACTTCCCAATCCCCATCACTCAAAACCCCCAACTCCGCCACCAAAAGCTCCCATTCCCGCCAACACTTACTATACCCCGCCCAGGTGCTATCACAGACCGACCGACGAATCAAGGCAAAGGCCGTTCTCAAACCACTTGCCATAACTCCTCCAGACAGGGGATCCCCTGCGACTCCGCCTCCGGCGCCAGCTCCCGAAACCTGTCCCACTGAAAACGAGAGAGAGAGTCAGCAATCTCATTACAGATCCCCGGGACATGCATAGCCACAAACTGCGCGTTCAACAATAAACAGCTAAACACCAAACGCCTTAACAGCCTCACCACCGGAGGCGATCTCGCCGTTTGTGCGTTCACTGCCTGCACCACTCCCAGGTTGTCACACCGGAAACAGATCTTCCGATTGCGCAACTGCTCCCCCCAAATCTCCACCGCCACCACAATCGGAAAAAGTTCCAACAGCGCCAAGTTGCGCACCAAGCCGCCCTCCCGCCATGCCATCGGCCATTCCCCCGTGCACCACTGACCCTGGAAATAAGCGCCGAAGCCACAGCTACCCGACGCGTCCGTGAACAGTTCCATGTCCCAGTTGTACACTTGCCGTTCCATGATAATCGACCGCCCGTTATACCTGTCCAAGAATTCCCGCCAAATCCCCAAATCCGCCCGCAAGTCCGCGGACAATCGCACAAAGTGATTCGGCCGTCGCACACCTGCCGTAGCACCCGCTAAACGCCTACAAAAAACCCGCCCCATGGGCATAATACGGCACGCAAAATTGAGGCGGCCTAACAACGACTGCAAGTCCCTCAACTTAATCTTCCGAGTCAGCAACGCCCCTTCAATCGCCCCCCTCAAATCCTGAAGCTTGTCATCCGGCAACCTACACTCAAAAGCCACCGTGTCAATGACAATGCCCAGGAATTTTAATGCTGTGGACGGCCCCTCCGTCTTGTCGGGTGCCAAAGGCACCCCGAAGCAGGCCGCCACCCTCTCCATCGTTTGCAGCAGAATCGCGCAAGTCGCCCTACCAGCCTGCCCCACGAATAAGAAATCGTCGAGGTAATGTAGCACCGAAGGCACCGAAGGCACCTGAGCCTCCGATCGCACCACCCATTCTAAAAACGTGCTAAAAAACTCAAAAAACGAACAAGAAATAGAACAGCCCATAGGAAGGCAACGATCCACAAAAAACTGTCCCTCCCAACAACACCCCAACAACTCAAAACTGTCCGGATGGACCGGAAGGAGCCGAAATGCAGCCTCAATATCCCTTTTTGCCAACAGCGCGCCCCTGCCGTACCGCCTCACCCACTCAACCGCCGCATCGAAAGACGTGTATGACACCACGCACAGCGCCGGGTCGATACCGTCATTTACCGACTCCCCTTCCGGAAAGGAGAGGTGGTGAATGAGCCGAAACTTGTTCGGCTCCTTCTTGGGAACCACCCCCAGCGGAGAAATCCTCAAGTTCGGCAGCGGCGGGGCCGCAAACGGCCCCACCATCCTACCCAGCTCCACTTCCTTAAACAACTTGGCCGACACCACGTCCGGATGACCCAATGCCGACGTCAAGTTGCGCACCACCCCCAAGTCCCTAACCGGCGAACACGGAATACGAAAACCCTCTGAAAACCCCTTCTTCAACAACTCCGCCACCCGCCTATTTGGGTACGCCTCTAGAAAAGGAAGCATCCTTTCCACCCTCACCGGCGTGACCCCCTTTTGCCTCAACATCTCCGCCCTTACCCTTCCCTTTTCGAAAACACCGCGACAGACCATGGGCACCTCCGCAACCGGAGCACTCATGACGGAATCTGCATGTCTCCCCAAACTTGCACTGGCCCTCATTAAATTGCCAGCAACACCCTTTTGCCGCACCGGCCGGCCGACCAGACCCAGCCCCAGCCCCGCCGGCCCCCTCCCGAAAGGACTGCTGTCCCCCTGGAGCGCGAGGCACCGCCATGAGTTTCATCCACAAGCTGATATCCTTGTGGTCCCACCGCAGCGAGGGGCGCACCGCCTTGCGCTGCCGAAACTGCTCGTCATATCGCAGCCAAGCGGTGCCCCCATATATCCTATAGGCTTCCCCAACCGAATCGAGATAGCAAAAAAGGCCGGAACAATTATCCGGCGCTTTCTCGCCAATAACGCTCGCCAAGATGGCAAACGCCTGTAGCCAATTATTAAACGTCCGAGGTATCAGCCGATACCGTCGGCGTTCCTCCTCCTCCTTCTTTGACTCGTCAGGTTTAACCCTATCCAGGTTGAACTTCTCCAATGGGAGCAGCGAAAAAATTTCAACATACTCCCCTTTCCAGATCCGCTCCCGAACCTCCGCCTTCAAATGCGCACCCAGGGGCCCCTCAAAACAGACATAGACCTCCCCTTTTGCCGAATCCGCCAGACGCACTTCATCCACAACCTTATCCCCCGCCTTCCCAGCCACCGCACCAGGGACCGTCTGCCCACCGTCCCCACTCCCAACCGTGACCGACGTGGACCCCCCTTCGGCCACCCCTGCACCGCCGCTCGCCCAGACCGCCGCCGGCGACCCCACCCCCGGAGCAGCCCTATCATGCAACAGATCCCGGACATCCCGCAGTAAAGAAGACAAACCCTCCCACAAACCCTCCCCAACCCCAGACCCCAAAGCAGTATTCCACTCACCCCACCTCTCTGGGGCGGACGGCCCAGCGGTCGCCGCTCCTCCTTGACCTCGACGCGTCGCACCTCCTCCGGATCTCACTCCAGTCAGTTCTTGACCCGTCGCACCGCCTCCCCGGGCGGCCGCTGGCGGCACCACCACACTGGCCACCGCAGGTCGCAGGTCATCGCTTTCATCCCCGGCGACATCCTCCGCAGCTGAGACGGGAGAGGCTCCGCCTCCATCCCTCTCGTCTCCGGATACCTCCTCGCTAGTGCATGTAGCCCTGGGGGCGGAGCTAGCCACACGCTCCCCCCGTGCCTCCCGACCAGAAGCCAGACGCCGTCTTGGAGACGGATCCTGCCGGCGCCTCGTCCCTTCAGGCGCCGCAGTGTGTCCCGAGGTCCGTCCGCAGGCCCTCCAGACCCCTTCAGCTTCCAGCTCCGCGCCCCGCCGGGCCGCTGGCGACACACTCCCATCCACTTCCGACCGCCGGGCCCTCCCAGTGCACGGAGCCTCCGCACTGGGACCAGCCGTCAGTAGCTCCGCCTCTCCCCTCCTGGAGCGTCTTCTTGCAGAGCGCCCCTGCTCTGCACGCGCCGGCACCACCACTCCCCTCCCCAGCCCGAGATTCCTCCCGGCAGACTCACCGCACTCAGATGTGGGAGCAGCAGCAGGCCTCACCGGAGGGTCCCTGGCGGGGCTCTCCTGCCGGCGCCGGGAGCGTGGGATCGCGTCTGGGCTCACTCTGGACGGCGCCCTGGACCTCCTCCCGCTCGTCCGCGGAGGCGCCGCGATCGCTGCCGACGTCCCGGCCGCATCGCCGTGGAGCTGCTGATCCAGCCATCCTGTGCCTCTCCTCCGGAGCTCCTCTCTCACCCGCTGGATCGCCGCTTCCAAGTCCGCCATCTGTAACGCCGGTCCCGCAGCCTGTAGCAGCTCCAACTTCCTTCCGCGCTTCTTGAGGTAAAGAGGGGCCCTTCCGGTTCCGGACCTCCTTTTAACCCCTCCGACCTCTTCCTTAACTCCCCCTCCTCTATGCCCCCTCCTTCCCCTGACCTGCCTTTGACCCCTATCTTATTTTCCCGCTGCGCTGCCCCCTGTCATGTGCCCCCTCCTCTCCTACTTCGCTTCCGATACGGGGGCTTTCTTTACAGATTATACCTCACTACAGTGAATGAATTCTACCGCACATACATTACAGATTATACCTCACTACAGTGAATGAATTCTACCGCAGATACATTACAGATTATACGGCACTACAGTGAATGAATTCTACCGCACATACATTACAGATTATACCTCACTACAGTGAATAAATTCTACCGCAGATACATTACAGATTATACCTCACTACAGTGAATAAATTCTACCGCAGATACATTACAGATTATACCTCACTACAGTGAATGAATTCTACCGCAAATACATTACAGATTATACCCCACTACAGTGAATGAATTCTACCGCAAATACATTACAGATTATACCCCACTACAGTGAATGAATTCTACCGCACCTACATTACAGATTATACCTCACTACAGTGAATGAATTCTCCCGCAGATACATTATAGATTATACTCCACTACAGTGAATGAATTCTTCTGCATATACATTACAGATTATACCGCACTACAGTGAATGAATTCTACCGCATATACATTACAGATTATACCGCACTACAGTGAAGGAATTCTACCACAGATACATTACAGATTATACCTCACTACAGTGAATGAATTCTACCGTAGATACATTACAGATTATACCCCACTACAGTGAATGAATTATACCGCACCTACATTGCAGATTATACCTCACTACAGTGAATGAATTCTACCGCAGATACATTACAGATTATACCTCACCTCAGTGAATGAATTCTACCACAGATACATTACAGATTATACCGCACTACAGTGAATGAATTCTACCGCACATACATTACAGATTATACCGCACTACGGTGAATGAATTCTACCGCACATACATCACAGATTATACCCTACAACAGTGAATGAATTCTACCGCAGATACATTACAGATTATACCTCACTACAGTGAATGAATTCTACCGCAGATACATTACAGATTATACCTCACTACAGTGAATGAATTCTACCGCACATACATTACAGATTATACCTCACTACAGTGAATAAATTCTACCGCAGATACATTACAGATTATACCTCACTACAGTGAATGAATTCTACCGCAGATACATTACAGATTATACCTCACTACAGTGAATGAATTCTACCGCAGATACATTACAAATTATACCCCACTACAGTGAATGAATTCTACCGCACCTACATTACAGATTATACCTCACTACAGTGGTGTTGCGATCTGATCGTGACCAGGAGAATAGGAAGCTGGTGTTGCGATCTGATCGTGACCAGGAGAATAGGGAGCTGGTGTTGCGATCTGATCATGACCAGGAGAATAGGAAGCTGGTGTTGCGATCTGAACGCGACCAGGAGAATAGGAAGCTGGTGTTGCGATCTGATCATGACCAGGAGAATAGGAAGCTGGTGTTGCGATCTGATCGTGACCAGGAGAATAGGAAGCTGGTGTTGCGATCTGAACGCGACCAGGAGAATAGGAAGCTGGTGTTGCGATCTGATCGTGATTGGGAAAATAGGAAGCTGGTGTTGCGATCTGATCGTGACCAGGAGAATAGGAAGCTGGTGTTGCGATCTGATCGTGACCAGGAGAATAGGAAGCTGGTGTTGCGATCTGATCGTGACCAGGAGAATAGGAAGCTGGTGTTGCGATCTGATCGTGACCAGGAGAATAGGAAGCTGGTGTTGCGATCTGATCGCGACCAGGAGAATAGGAAGCTGGTGTTGCGATCTAATCGTGACCAGGAGAATAGGAAGCTGGTGTTGCGATCTGATCGTGACCAGGAGAATAGGAAGCTGGTGTTGCGATCTGATCGTGACCAGGAGAATAGGAAGCTCGTGTTGCGATCTGATCATGACCAGGAGAATAGGGAGCTGGTGTTGCGATCTGAACACGACCAGGAGAATAGAAAGCTGGTGTTGCCATCTGATCGTGACCAGGAGAATAGGAAGCTGGTGTTGCGATCTGATCGTGACCAGGAGAATAGGAAGCTAGTGTTGCGATCTGATCGTGACCAGGAGAATAGGGAGCTGGTGTTGCGATCTGATCATGACCAGGAGAATAGGAAGCTGTTGTTGCCATCTGAATGCGACCAGGAGAATAGGAAGCTGGTGTTGCGATCTGATCGTGACCAGGAGAATAGGAAGCTGGTGTTGCGATCTGATCGTGACCAGGAGAATAGGAAGCTGGTGTTGCGATCTGATCGTGACCAGGAGAATAGGAAGCTGGTGTTGCGATCTGATCGTGACCAGGAGAATAGGAAGCTGGTGTTGCGATCTGATCATGACCAGGAGAATAGGAAGCTGGTGCTGTGAGAGCGCCGCGGGACCGAACATCGGGATCGGTAAGCAGTGCCCGGCACGTACCGATATACCACCAACAGATATACAATATCAAATAGGACAAAACATCTACAGTACGGGGCGTAGCACCTATCACCTACAGCAGTGGTCTCCAGATGTTGCAAAACTACAACTCCGGTCCTCCGCTGTCTTCTCCGGTCCTCTTCTGTCTTCTCCGGGCCTCCGCTGTCTTCTCCGGTCCTCTGCTGGCTTCTCCGGTCCTCTGCTGTCTTCTCCGATCCTCTTCTGTCTTCTCCGGGCCTCCGCTGTCTTCTCCGGTCCTCCGCTGTCTTCTCCGGTCCTCCGCTGTCTTCTCCGGTCCTCTGCTGTCTTCTCCGGTCCTCTTCTGTCTTCTCCGGGCCTCCGCTGTCTTCTCCGGTCCTCTGCTGTCTTCTCCGGTCCTCTGCTGTCTTCTCCGGTCCTCTGCTGTCTTCTCCGGTCCTCTGCTGTCTTCTCCAGTCCTCTGCTGTCTTCTCCGGTCCTCCGCTGTCTTCCCCGGTCCTCTTCTGTCTTCTCCGGGCCTCCGCTGTCTTCTCCGGTCCTCTGCTGTCTTCTCCGGTCCTCTGCTGTCTTCTCCGGTCCTCCGCTGTCTTCTCCGGTCCTCTTCTGTCTTCCCCCGGCCTCCGCTGTCTTCTCCGGTCCTCTGCTGTCTTCTCCGGTCCTCTGCTGTCTTCTCCGGTCCTCCGCTGTCTTCTCCGGTCCTCTGCTGTCTTCTCCGGTCCTCTGCTGTCTTCTCCGGTCCTCCGATGTCTTCTCCGGTCCTCTTCTGTCTTCTCCGGTCCTCCGCTGTCTTCTCCGGTCCTCTTCTGTCTTCTCCGGTCCTCCGCTGTCTTCTCCGGTCCTCTTCTGTCTTCTCCAGTCCTCTTCTGTCTTCCGCAAGGCCTTACTGGGCCTACGTAGCGACGTCATTACGCCGCTGCATACGCCATTCCTATTGGATGACGTGCGCAGCAGCGTATTGACGTCATCGGAGAGGGCCGAGAAGACACCGGAAGACCAGCGCTGGACCCGGAGGGCACCCCGGAGCATCGTGGAGGGGTAAGTAATACTTACCGCACCACACGGGGAACATTAAGCTGCTATCCGGCAGCAGCTTAAGCATTTTGCACTGCCGGATAGCACTTGATGCGATGGCCCGACATTAAAAAGCATCCTATGTCGATTTGATCATATGTCGGGGCCATCGTAGGTTGGGGGGGGGGGGGGGTCACTGTATCTGATTCATTGCACACAATAAGATATATATATACTCACACAGTGGGGATCAAAAGTTTGGGCACCCCAGGTAAAAATTTGTATTAATGTCATAAAGAAGCCGAGGAAAGATGGAAAAATCTCCAAAAGGCATCAAATTACAGATTAGACATTCTTATAATATGTCACCAAAAGTTACATTTTATTTCCATCATTTACACTTTCATAATAACAGAAAACAAAAAAATGGCGTCTGCAAAAGTTTGTGCCCCCTGCAGAATTAATATCTTGTACTGCCCCCTTTGCAAAGCTGAGACCTGCCAGTGTCATGGATTGTTCTCAATCATCTGGGAAGATCAGGTGATGTCCGTCTCAAAGGTTTTAAATGCCCAGACTCATCTGACCTTGCCCCAACAATCAGCACCACGGGTTCTTCTAAGCAGTTGTCTAGAAATCTGAAACTGAAAATAGTTGACGCTCACAAAGCTGGAGAAGGATATAAGAAGATAGCAAAACGTTTTCAGATGTCAATATCCTCTGTTTGGAATGTAATTAAGAAATGGCAGTCATCAGGAACAGTGGAAGTTAAAGCAAGATCTGGAAGACCAAGAACAATATCAGACAGAACAGCTCGCAGGATTGGGAGAAAAACAATTCAAAGCCCACGTTTGACTGCACAATCCCTCCAGAAAGATCTGGCAGACACTGGAGTTGTGGTTCACTATTCCACTATAAAGAGATACTTGTACAAATATGGTCTTCATGGAAGAGTCATCAGAAGAAAACCTCTTCTACGTCCTCACCACAAAAATCAGTCTTTGAACTTTGCAAATGAACATATAGACAAGCCTGATGCATTTTGGAAACAAGTTCTGTGGACCGATGAGGTTAAAATTTTACTTTTTGGCCGGAATAAGCAAAGGTACGTTTGGAGAAGAAGGGGAACAGAATTTAATGAAAAGAACCTCTGTCCAACTGTTAAGCATGGGGGTGGATCAATCATGCTTTGGGGTTGTATTGCAGCCAGTGGCACAGGGAACATCTCACGAGTAGAAGGAAAAATGGATTCAATAAAATCCAAATTTTGGATGCTAACTTGATGCCATCTGTGAAAAAGCTGAAGTTAAAGAGAGGATGGCTTCTACAAATGGATAATGATCCTAAACACACCTCAAAATCCACGGGGGATTACATCAAGAGGCGTAAACTGAAGGTTTTGCCATGGCCTTCACAATCTCCTGACCTCAACATAATTGAAAATCTATGGATAGACCTTAAAAGAGCAGTGCGTGACAGACAGCCCAGAAATCTCAAAGAACTGGAAGACTTTTGTAAGGAGGAATGGGCAAAGATGCCTCAAACAAGAATTGAAAGACTCTTGGCTGCTACAAAAAGTGTTTACAAGCTGTGATACTTGCCAAAGGGGGCAGTACAAGATATTAACTCTGCAGGGGGCACAAACTTTTGATCCCCACTGTAGCTACACTATATATATACATAGCTACACAATAAATATACACAAGCTA